>NW_022589709.1:29700939-29749195 GCF_004348235.1 Phoca vitulina
TACTATGAAGGGATAGAATATGACTCTAAAAATGAAAAATAAAAAAGGGATTGATAAGATGTTGGTTGAAAAAGGGAAAAAGAAAAATTCCCCCCCAAAAAAATAGAAAAAGAAAAAAAAGAAAATTAAAAAAATTAACTTTGAAAGACTAAAGAATCAGGTGGGAAAAAGCCATGAATTCTATGTGCAGTATTCCCCTAGCGCTGGAGTTCTGCTGGTCTCATTGATCAGTAAACTTGGCCTTGGCTGGCTGTTCTTGCTGATCTTCTGGGGGAGGGGCCTGTTGCTGTGGTTCCCAAATGTCTTTGCCAGAGGTGGAATTGCCCTGCCCTTGCCGGGTCCGGGCTAAGTAATCTGCTCGGGTTTGCTCTAGGGAGCTTTTCTTCCCTGCAAGCTTTCCCTACAGCTTTGGAGGACGAGAGTGAAAATGGTGGCCTCCCAATCTCTGCCCCGGAGGAGCCGAGAACTTGGGGCCCCAGTCCTCAGTGCACCCCCAGAGAAAAGCAGTCAGTCACTCCCATCTCCCCAGTCTCCGGCTGCACTCCGTGCTCACCCGGCCTGTGACCGAGCATTTCTATCTCTGGCACCCGACCCCGTGAGGAGTCTCCAAACCCAGCAGATCCCTGCGGTGTGCTCCTGCGCCACTCCTCCCGGGGGAGGAAGGGGAGTCTCCCCGGATCTGCAGCTTGTTGGGTCCCTGATGGAAGAGAAGTGGGCCGACTGTGCACGGATCACAGTTTATGGCAACCCCGAGCTGAGAGCCCACGCCTCAGCTCCATCTCTGCAGCTGGCTTCCCTGCTTCAATACCTGGGAGCTCTGCCACACTCAGGCACCCCCAGTCTTCCTGTGACCCCGAAGGTCCTGAGACCACACTGTCCCAGCGAGGGTTCCTCTTAGCCACTGGCGCCACGTCCCTCAGCAGAGCAGACTTCTAAAAGTTCTGATTTTGTGCTCTGCTGCTCTATCACTTGCCAGTAGCGGCTGGTGTAGGCCCCCTGCCCCACCGTCTATCTTCCTGAATATCGCCTCGAATTCACTTCTCTGCACGTCCTACCTTCCAGAAAGTTGTCGCTTTTCTGTTCAGAGAGTTGCTGCTATTCTTTTCTTCGATCTCTTGTTGAGTTTGTAGGTGTTCTGAATGGTTTGATCCCTATCTAGCTGAATTCCTGGGACCAGACAAAATTTAGGTCTCCTACTCCTCCGCCATCTTGCTCCTCCCCCCACATGATGAGATTTTTTAAAAAGATTTGTTTACTTGAGAGAGAGAGAGAGAGAGCACGTGGCACAGGGGGGAGGGGCAGAGAGAGAGAATCTTCAAGCAGACTCCTGCTGAGCAGGGAGCCCGATGTGGGGATCAATCTCATGACCCATTAGTTCATGACCTGAGGTGAAACCAAGAATTGGATGCTTAACGAACTGAGCCACACAGGTACCCCTAACATGATGAAATTTTAAACAGAATACCTTTAAATCTATTTGAAAAAATTGCTATACTTACCACACTGAGTTTTTTGATCAATCAATGAGGTATAGTTCCTTCATTTATTTAAATCCTCATTTATTTCTTCCAAAAGTTGTTCATAATTTTTATTTTCAGGATGGAGGTTTAAACCTCCTTCATGATTCATTCCTAGGTAATTAATGTTTTTCATACTTAGTATAGCATAGTATAATATAGTTGTTTATTGTTGGTACGAAGAATGCAATTCATTCTTGTGCTTTGATCTTTTATTCTGTGCATATGCTTATATTAATTTCTAGTGGTTCATTGGTATTTTAACTTCAGATTTTCTATGTACATAATCCTGATCTGCAAAAAATGATTTTTATTATTTTCCAACCCTTATACATTTTTTCTTGCCTGATTAAGCTATCCTTTACAGTGCTGAATAGAAGTAATGGTAGTTACTATCCTTGTTTTGTATGTGCATCGTGATGATGGCTTTTGGTATTTCAGTGTGAGATATGAAATTTGCTGTAAATTTCACCATTAAGTGTGGTATTGATAACATCTATCAGAATAAGCCAATTTTTTTCATTCCTCATTCACTAAGATTTTTTTTCTAAGACATTTTTTAATAAATAAATTTTGAAATACATTTGATGCATATATTGAGATGATCACAATATCATATTTCTACTTTATTCTAGGAATAAGTTGAACTTCGTCAGTTGCTTGATTCATTTTGCTAATATTTTATTTAGTATTTTTGCATCTGTCTTCATGACTAAGGTTACCTTATAATTTTCCCTTCTTATTAATGTGCTTGTCAGGTTTTGGTCTTAATGTTGTTCTGGTCTCATGAAATGAGTTGGGAAATATTTCCTCTTTTCTTTGTATCTGGGCTATTTTATGAAGGTGTGGTTAAATTTATTTATTTATTTATTTTAATCAAATCTTTGGAAGAAATCACTTGTGTTGTCACCTGGGCACGGAAATTTCTTTGGGGGGTTTTAAATTAGAAATGGAATGCATGTGTGTGTGTGTGTGTGTGTGTGTGTGTGTGTGTGTGTGAGAAAGAAAGTGAGAGAAAGAGAAAGAAGCTAATCAACCTTTTTGCTTTAAATTTTTAATTTCTATCATTTCATTTTTATGTTTATTATATTTTTATTTTATTCACATATATCTTCTGTATATTGATATATATTCCTTTTCTGTCCAAATGTGAATATAGCATTCCAGAAGTCTTAATACGTATTTTTCTCATCCTTTCAATTCAAATATGACTTTTGATATATTTTTCTTATTTTATTTAGAAGTGTATAGTTTAATTCCTAAACATTTGAAATTTTTTTGTTATATTTTGTTATATATCTTTTATTTATATATAATATAAACATAATTAATATTCCATTTATTTTTAGATGGAGTCCACTGTGTTCAGGGAACATACTTTCATGTTTTCTTCCTTGAAAACTTCTTTGGACTTACAAATTATTTAAGATCTTTTTTATTATGGTACATTTGTCCATTACTACATCATTTTTGCTGTATATATTTTGAGGCTATATTACTTGAAAACAAATTTTGAATGCTACAACTTCTTGCTTTATTGACCCTTTAGCCCTTGAAATATTCTAATATTCTTTTTTATCTCTAATAACTTCTTGTCTTAGAATTACTTTTTCTCACTTTAATATTGTTTTATCAGCTATATTTCTATTAGCATAATATATACTTTTCCATTCTATTACTTTCAATCATTCTCTGATTATACATATTTAAGGTATATCTAGTAAGCAGCCTATAGTTGCCTTTTAAAAAAAAGATCCAGTCTAACACTCTGGTTTCTCTTTAGATCGCATAAATCTTTCACCTTTAAAAAAAAAATCCAGTCTAATAACTTAGTTTTTAAACTAGACTATATAGACTATTAAATTAAAAATAATTGCTGATATGTTTGGATTTTTGTCTCATTTTAGGATTTGCTTTAAAATATTTTCTACTTGTTCTTTCAGTTCTTTACTTCTTTTACATTGATTATTTTTAGTTTTAATTATTTTCCCTTTATTATTTTGCTAATTATGTATTATTTTATTCTTCTTATAGTAGTCAAGACATTATAAGAGTATATATCTTCATTAGAGTCAAATTAAATTAGTGCTCTTACCACTTTCTGGATAATTCAAGGACCTAAGAATACTTTAACTCCATTAACTTTCTTCCAAACTTTTGTTGCTGTTGTCATATATTCTGAGGCTACACAAATTTTACAACCTAACGGATGTAATTTTATGTATATTTAATATCATATTATCAGAATCTCTTTATATTTTCCTGCATTTTTTGCTTTCTTCAGAGATCATTTCTTTCTTCAAAAAAATTTCTTTTACTGTGGGTCTGATAGAAATGAATTTTGTTCATTTTTTGTTTGTTTAAAAATACGTTTAATTCACCTTTATTATAAAATTACACTTTGGCTGCTTATGGAATTTCAAGTTTGGTGGTAATTTTAGTACTTTAAAAAGAAATATTTAACTGTTTTCTTGACTTCTATGAGAATGTTTTATTACTATTCCTTTGAATGTAATATGCCTTTTTCTCTAGATGTTTTTAACATTTTTCTTGTCTTTGGTTGTCAGTAATTTTACTATGATATTTCTTAATATGATTTTGTTTGTGTTTATGCTGCATGGAGATTTAAATTTTTCTTACGGCTTTAAAAGACAGGCTTGTTGTCTTTTCCTGTTATCTACTATGATAAGTGTATTAGTTTGCTAGGCTACCATACATAGAAAGGTACCACAGGATGGGTGTCTTAAACAACAGATATTTTTTTCTCACAGCTCTTGAGGCTAGAAATCTGAGATCAAGGTGTGGGCAGTCTTGTTTCCTTCTGAGGGCTGTGAGGGAAGATCTATTCCAAATCTCCTTGGCTTGTAAATGGCCATTTTTCCTCGATCCTTTACATGGTCTTTGCTCTGTACATTTCTGTGTCCATATTTTCTGTTCTAATGAAGAGACCAGTCATATTGGACTAGGCCCACACAACTTAACTCATTTTAACTTAATTACCTCTCTAAAACCTGTCTTCAATATGATGGCATTCTGAGGTACTAGAGGTTAGGATTTCAGCGTATAAATTTTGGAAGGAAAACAATTCAGCCCATAGCAGTAACAAACCATCTTAAATTTATCACTTAACGACAACACTTTATCTTTCTCTCTCATGGCTCTGTGAGTTGACTGAGCTCAATTGGGTAGCTCTTGATTGGTAGTTCTTGAGCTTGTGGTCAGATGCCACATGACACTTAGTCATCTGATAGCATGACTGGGCTGGATTTCCAAGACCACTGACAATTTAGGCTAACTTTTGCTGGGAGCCTAATTGAGGTTGACTGACCATAAGTAGCCTCTTTATGTGACTTGTACTTCTGCTAACAAAGTACAACAGTTCCAAAAGGGAGCGTCCAAAGTCCTAGTGTTCCAAGAGACCCAAGCATAAGCTACAAGGCAAAAGCAGCAAGGCTTTATTTGACCTAGGCTGGATGTCCAAGAATGTCACTTTTCTGCATTCTATTAGCTAAAAAAGTCATGTTTCAGGAAGAGGATCATTAGGTTCCACTTTTTGATGCCAGGAACAACTAGCATGTACAGAAAGAAAAAAAAAAAAAAAAGAATTGATGCCAGCCATCTTGGGTGATTATCTAGCACAAATCTTTCATTAATTCAGGAAAATTTTCAAGTGTTCTTTCTTCAAATATTCCTCTGCTCCATTCTTTCTCTCCTCATCTCTGGGATCTTAATTACACATATCATAAACCTTTCACTGTGTCTATGTGTCTTTTACTGTCTTTTGCTTTCTAGTTTCATTTGTTTGTATACTCTGTGCTTTAGACTAAAGTTTTTTCACTTTTCTAATTTTTGATGCTTTAATCTTATCCCCATCTGCTTTTCCATTTACCTATACTCTAGTTTACTAATTATATCTTCATCTGTGTCTAATTAGCTATTAAATTCACCTACTGAATTCTTAATTCTAATTAGTGTATTTTTCAGTTATAGAATTTCATTTCTTTTTACTAGATACTAGTTCTCTGATAAAATTGTCTATCTTATCATTTGTTTTCTTGGATATATTAATTCCCCATATTTAAAATCTCTGTCAGGTATCTAGTATCTGAATATTCTATAGAAGTATTATATTGTATTTTTTTCTCTTGTCTCTTTTATAGTTCCTATAATTATTTT
The DNA here is from genome assembly GCF_004348235.1 of Phoca vitulina. NCBI lineage: Eukaryota > Metazoa > Chordata > Mammalia > Carnivora > Phocidae > Phoca > Phoca vitulina. The sequence continues at coordinate 29,706,633 of NW_022589709.1, forward strand.
TAATCATATGTGAGATTTTGTGTACCAAAAACAATAGACGCTATAGACATTAATAACTCCAAAAATTTTTTTACAATAGCTTTATTTAGATGTACAGAATTGGGACAGTTCCCTGTAATCCAAACAGAAATTTGGTTGGTTTGAGGGTAAGTTTAAGTCTCTAAAAGACCTTACCAGTTTCCAGGTTGCCCTTTATTCTAGGACATAGTCTTTCAAGAGGTCCTGATGGAAAGAAATCTAAACATAGGATCCTTCATTCCCTTCATTCTTGGTGAGATTTGAACTCCAGTGTTTATTTTTCTGTTACAATAAAACTTCCAGGAAAAATATTACCAGTTCTTTTTATGTTGTATTGGAAATAATAGCTAATACATTTAGATAAAAATTCATTAAGCTCCAGGATATAAAAAATAGCATACACACACTCATGCATGCATGTGCACACACACACACACAAATTCAGTTAAAAATAATTTTTTAACCTACATTAACTGAAAAATGAAAATAGATTAAGGTCAGTAGTCTGGTTAACAAAAATAAGTCAATGTCATTTTCCTGGTTTTAATATTATATAATAGTTATATAAGATTTCATCATTGGGGGATGCTGGGTAAAGAACCCATGGTACTTTGTACTATTTTTACAAATACCTGTGAGTTTCAAAAATAAATAATTTCAAAATAAAAAGTAAAAAATAAAATGAAACACATACACACACACACACATGAATGTCATGAAAGCAGACTGACTTGAACAGTTGGGAAAGATATATCCCATATTATGGATTTCTGAAGACCTAACATTACCAATATATCAGTTCTTAAGATAATTGATAATTTTAATGTGATAATCAAAATACAAATATAATTATTGAACTTTAAAATCTGATTCTAAAGTTCTTAGGGAAAAATAATAACAGTAGCTTGGGAATCTTAAACAAAGAAACACAATAATGGAGGCTTAGCCTCATAAGCTAAAATGCACCATAAAGTTTTAATTATTAAAACAATAGTATTGATGTATGAATAGAATGACAGTAAGCCTAGAAATAGATCTCAACTTGTGGGAATTTCATATAAAATAAAAGTGAAATCTTAAAGAAGTGAATCAAAGATCTTTTAGAAAGTGGTTTGAATATAATGAGATAGACTTAAGGAAAAAAAATATATCCAGAGCCCATATAACACACCAGGAAAACCTAACATAGAACAAAGATTTAAATGTAAAAAAAAAAATTAAGCAATACAATGCTAGAAAAACAAATTGACCAATTTTAGTATGATCTTTAAAAGAGCAAGGTATTTCCAACTATGACTCAAAATCTAAAAGCAGGAAAGATCGATAAAATTTACTCCATAAAGTTAAAAATAATAACCAAAATCAAAAGATTCTGCACAATGAAATATAATGCAACTGAAAAAAATGAATAGGAAGAAAAAAAATGAATAGGGAGGAGCTCTATGTTCATGTAGGAAAGGATCTGAAGAATCTATTTTTACATGAAAAAATCAGGTACAGAACAGTGAATATAGTATGCTACTTCCTGTGAAGAAAGAAAGTAATATATAGATATGCATTTACAATTATTTGTATTTGCATAAAGGAACACTAGATATAAACAAGAAAGAAATTAAAATGGTAACCTAAAGGTAGCCCAAAGGGATAGGGTAGAAATAGAGGTAGATGAAGACAGAGGTAGAAGCAAGCAAATTTCTCCAGCATATTCTCTTTATATTGTTTTGCTTCCCAAAGCATGTAATTATACTACAAATTCAACAAATGAAGTTTAATTTAAAAAATACAATAAGATTCAAAGCCAAAGACATAAATTGTGAAATCACTGGCAAATAAATGATAATTGAAGTCAAGAAAGAAAGGGGTAGGATGGAGTACTTTGTAGCAGGTCAATGGTCCTACAGAGGGCAACTAGAAAAGCTAGATTAAATGATAAAAATCATGCATTTAAAGGCAGAAAATGGCAGAAGACTAGAGGGATTAAAATTCCAGAGAGAGCAGAAGATTTTAGAGGTGAATTGGAGATTTAAAGCCATCCCTGAGCTTCTTGCCAGGTCTTGATGAAGGATAGATGCTGACAGTCTGGATGAGGTCCAGGTAGAGGGTCACTGCTGGGGCAAGCAAACTGGCAGAGTTTTTGGTGATCACATGGGACTAAGAATGACAAAATTATTTTTTCTCTGAAGAAATTTGTTAAAATCTGAGATGTGCGAGGCTGAAGTCTAAACAGAAAAGTACCACCACTTGTCTGTATCTGTCCATCAAGGTGCTCATTAATAAAAATAAATAAGGGTGCCTGGGTGGCTCAGTTGTTGAGCATCTGCCTTTGGCTCAGGTCATGATCCCGGGGTCCTGGGATCGAGTCCTGCATTGGGCTCCCTGATCAGAGGGGAGTCTGCTTCTCCCTCTCCCATTGCCCCTCCCCCTGCTCTTGTGCTCTCTCCCTCTCCTTCTCTGTCAAATAAATAATTAAAATTAAAGTAAATACAATAAAATGGTAAAATATATCAGAAATTTTAAAATGTAAATGGATTAAAATCAGGTTTACAAATTTAACCAAATAAATAAATCATAGTTGAAAATAAAACAAGAAAATAACTAAAAAGAAAAACTAGTTCTTCAGTTCTTTCCCTTCCATCCCACATTTTAAGAAAATGTTTATATCTTCTCAACTTGTGATAGTCACAACAGATTCAAGCGAGAAGGTAGATGAGAACTTTAAAGAAAAGTGTAATATAAAAGAGAGATAAAAGTGTCCAGTTCCCTGCAGCATTGGTGGATGTTGGAGGGTGGCAAGAAAAACAGCAAAAAAAAAAAAAAAAATGTGCTTTTACTAGTAAGTATTCAATTATAATATTAAAACACACTGCAAGGAAAATGCAGGGAAATGAAATGACAAAATTATAGGACAATCTAACTCAGTCTGAGGATTCAGAGAGGGTGTTCCTGAAGAACTGACTTTTAAGCTGAGCCCTAAAGGTTAGGGGCTGAGTATTTCACACAGTGGCAACATAGGCAAAGATTCTGAGTGGGGGAAGCAGCTTCATAAGATTGCTGTGTTATCGAATGTCATGAATAAGGAGGGGGATAAAGGCAAAAATGCGGTGTGAGGTGGCGTGCAATGAGACTGATGTGATCAGGCTGACCGTTGTAAAGTTTTCTGCAGTTCTAGATGTTATCATAAGAACAAGGAGAAGCTGTTGAAAGATCCTAGTGGGGCAGTGAAATAATCAGAATTTCAGAGTAAATAAAGGGGGGTATAGCTCAGTGGTAGAGCATTTGACTGCAGAGTAAATAAAAATCACTTTGGCTGTTCCATGGAGAATGGACTGAAAGGATAAGAATGTTTGTTGGGAGATAAATTAAGAAGTCATTTCATTTTTTTTTAAGGAGTAAGATACAGCCTTGGAATAGGCCAGTGGTCTTAGAGAGAATTTTTTTTTTTTTAAATCAGAAAAAGAGATATGAAAAAGCTGTATTTAAAAAAAAATCACAGTATTTGGTTATTGAATCTGGTCAATGAGGAAACAAGGATGCCTCTTTTCACATTTTGGGCCTGAACATTGCATGATGGTGGATGAGAGTTCCCCTTCTTGTGATAGGGAACATTAGGGGAAGAGCAGCTTTTGGGCAAAACAGGAACTTAAGTCTAGAACTGGTGTCCTTTAAGAAAGATATGGAATGAGGGGCGCCTGGGTAGCTCAGTTGGTTAAGCGACTGCCTTCGGCTCAGGTCATGGTCCTGGAGTCCCGGGATCGAGTCCCGCATCGGGCTCCCTGCTCAGCAGGGAGTCTGCTTCTCCCTCTGACCCTCCCCCCTCTCATGTGCTCTCTCTCTCCTCTCATCCTCTCTCAAATAAATAAATAAAATCTTTAAAAAAAAAAAAAGAAAGATATGGAATGAAAATATAAATTTAAAAGTCATAAGAGATAGTGGAAGCTGCCTTTTTACATTTTGGAAGAGTACTAACAAATGTTTTGTTTATTCCATGAAATTCTTAAGTCATCCTATCATAGCTTTACTTACTAGATGATGTACAAAAGATATTCACTTCCTTGTTAAAATATACTCATTTTTTATTAAATATTTTTAATACATATCTATTATTTATTTTGTTCATTCATTTAAGTGATTATGGAAAATCCTAGGAATCATTACTCTTTTCATCTTGTTTTGTATATCAGAAAGATGGTTATAATCAAACTGAAGACACATAAATACACCTTAATGATTATATTTATGAGTTATGGTCAGCTCTATATATGCTTCAGAAAGCAATGATAAGCCATGTAATAAAACTACCTGTGCTAAATGAAGCAGAACATACAATTATAGTTAGGCTTATTATTCATATTTCCACATTATACCAAGACCTATACAGAAGTGCAGTTCTAAAATGTGACGCTTTCTTTTTCCTCCCTTAGGAATCTGCTCATTATAGAAGTGTAAATTATTTTTTAATTTAAAAATGTCATTCTCTTTTGAAGATTGGTTAATTTGTTTTCATTTTCCTAGTAGTAAACATCTGAGGAAAGAATATATATTTTCACCAGGTTGATATGGGTAGAATTACCTCACTTTTTGTAAAATAGTCACAAAATATTGTACATATGCTACATTTTAGTAAATTGAGTCAGTTTTTTTTAAAAAGATTTTATTTATTTATTTGACAGAGAGAGACACAGCGAGAGAGGGAACACAAGCAGGGGCAGAGGGAGAGGGAGAAGCAGGCTTCCCACCGAGCAGGGAGCCCGATGTGGGGCTCGATCCCAGAACGCTGGGATCATGACCTGAGCCAAAGGGGAGTGGCAGGCAGCGGCAGAGGGAGATGCAGACTCCCTGCAGAGCAGGGGGAGCCCAATGTGGGACTCGATCCCAGGACCCCGGGATCATTACCTGAGCCGAAGGCAGACACTTAACGACTGAGCCACCCAGGTGCCCCTAAATTGAATCAGTTTGGATAAAAATATTGGTCATACTAGTTTATTGTTCAAGTTCTAGAGCAAGGAAAGAAAGGGTAAGCATAGAGTTTATTTAAAATAAAATATAGTTCTTAATTTTTTACTTCCTACTATGTTCAAAGGTTGACTTTTTTAAATTATATTTTCATTTTCCAAACTAGTATGTGGTGTTATGCATTTTTTTGAACAAATACCTGCTTTGACCGATAAGAAATACAGAGAGGTTCATTTTTTATATTTGGGAAAGTTACTTTTTGTTTATTTTAGCTTTTGAATAGTGAGGGTAACAGTCAGAGGTCCAATAGGAAAGAGAAGGCACCCTCCAATTAAGACAATTTGAGCAAGGTTGAAGAAAGTGGCTATTTAAAATGTGGGTGAAGTATAAGAAATCACATGGTACAATATAGTACCTCTGGTCTGTTACCACTTGGCCAGAGGAAAACAGGGGTATGAAGGAGAGAGAACTGTAGAGGGGACTGCTTTGCCTAGGGACCCAGTCAACCTGATATAACTCTGCAGGGAGAGAGCCTGGGCATGAACACCTTGACCTCACTTTCCTTCCTCCTCTGGAGCACCCAATTTGCAAACCCTAACTAGAAGACAGAAAGCAAGAAAGCCTACTGATGTAGTACATTTAGGTCAGCCTTCCAAGACAGACATAAAGGTAGAGAAATGCAGGGAGTGGATCTCACAGGGGCAAAAAGGAGAAATCTAAAACAGTGGGTATGCGCCTCAAAATGGAAAATGGTTAAGTGTGAAAGTTAGTGCTAAGTTTTTTCAGCAAAGGAAAAAGAGGCTGGGGCAGAAGGTTTGGTCCATAAATGCTTCCTCCTTGTGAAGAGCAAGAAGCTTTGGAATCAGTTGGCAAGGGGAAGGATATGAAGAAATTGAAGGAGTGGTGCTTCTTTAATTCACCCAGAATGAACTCTGTCAACTGGCTAAAGATTCTTAGTTTGTTTAATTGATGCACAGGAAAAAAAAATAACCTTGAATCTAGCAAACATTCTCTATAGCTAATAATGATGTTTTGGTAATATCATTACTATTTGCTTGCAGGATTGTATCAGACAATCAACGTTCTTTGGCCTTGGGTTTGACCTATGTGATTTTGAGAATATTTGGTATGGACTTTTGGCAATCTTTTATTACACTGAATTGTTCATTTTTTGATGTGTGTCTACATGTATATTTGGAATTTCAAATAAATAATAATGGTTAACTGATACAAAACAAATGACTGGGGGAACTGCTTTGCAGAATTTAGGATAATATTTATGTAAAAAGGCAATACCTAGTGCAAAGCCCATCCTGTCATATAAAATATGTATTAATATTATATTTGATTAGGAAAATCTATTTGATTAGAGGTATATTCATCAAGTTCATACAAGTGGTTTGGTAAGCTGAAACAAAACACATAACCACAGGATTGCTTGCATGTTTGGAAAGTCACTAACCTAAACTAGTGCTTTTAAACATTTTCAATACCAAAGACACTGAATCTGATGTTTTCAAGGATTTATGGCCAAAGAAGAAATTGGTCTTGCTGAGGATAATGCACTGTGGACTTCAGACTTTCTTAAATAGCAAACACTAGCTTTCAAATCTGCATTATGACTATATTAGCACCTCTGGTTCAAAAGTTGGTTAAAAATATTAATGGGGTAAGGAAACAAGATTGAACTGGATTGAAGACTGAAAGACCTATGATAAATGAAGTCAAGAATGTAGAAAAATTTAAATGTGGTTTTGATGGGGATCAGAGAAATAATTCTATAACTAGATCAATGTGTGGGTTTAAAATTGCTTTTTTAATCAGGAAAAATAAGAGCATATTTTTATATGAATAATGACCCACTAGATAAAGACAATTTTTTAAAAAGATTTTATTTATTTATTTGAGAGAGAGAGCATGAGCCAAGGGAGAGGGAGGAAGGGAGAGGGAGAAGCAGGCTCCTTGCTGAGCAGGGAGCCCGATGCGGGGGCTCCATGCAGGGCTCGATTTTAGGATCCTGGGATCCTGACCTGAGCCGAAGGCAGATGCTTAACCTTAACTGACTAAGCCACCCAGGTGCCCCAATGACAGGTTTGTAATGGAAGAAGGAACATGAGAAACAACAAGTATAGAAATATTTTCTGCATCAGAAAGGAAGCCAGGGAGACTAATACAGTTTTGATGGAAGAGGGTGGGATATTATATTTTAGATACAGACTCGCTCTTATATCTAACAAGATTTTGCCAACAGAGAATTTGAAGCAGAGGATAGAGATTATCTGATTTACACTTAAAAGATAACTCTGCTTCTGAGGGAGAAATACTTATAGAAGATAAATGTGGAGGAAAAAAAGGCTTCTGCTGAAGTCTAAGTCAGAATTATATTAAATTGGACTTTGGAGGTTGTGAAAGAGACAGAGAAATCAACATATCCAAGGTATGTCTGGAGTTAGAGTCACAGAGATTTATTATCATGGATTGGAAAAATATGATGGAAAATAGAAAAATAATGAATAGTAGGCCTAAGTTTTTCACCTTAAGCAATTATAAACAGAGTGCTAACACTCAATGAGATTGGGAAAACTGGTGATGGATAGTGATCTTTGGCAGGAATCAAGAGTCACAAAGCATGAGGGCCCTGATAGAAGGAAGATGGTTAAGACATGTTAGTTCTGAGATCCTTCTTCTAAAGCCTTTGGGGTGGCTTTTTTTCCTAAGATTTTATTTTTAAGTCATCTCCACATCTAACATGGGGCTCGAACTCACAACCCCAAGATCAAGACTCATATGCTCCACCAACTGAGCCAGCCAGGCTCCCCACTGGCTTTTTATTTAAGTGACTTTTACTTCAATTTTAGCTGAAATTGTTGCTGAGCAGATGTTGTCTCTGAGTATATAGAGATTTACCTCAGGCAGCACACAACTGTTCCTCGGGATTTGAGGTTCTCTGAATTTAGGGGTTGCTACAAACATACCAAAGCATTTACATTTTCAGTTTTTTCTCTCAATATCTTGATAAAAGATGTACATTGCATTATGAAACTAACTTATCATTGATTGAAAATTTCACAATTCAAAATCTTTGGAGGTATACTGAATTCCCAAAAATAATATTTAATATCTCTCTCTTACTTTCTCCTAAATTTTTAATTGAAAAATTAAAAGTTGTGAGATGTCTACTACATAACAATATGTACATCATTCTAAAAATATGAAAGATACTAAGATACTAAGTTTTATACCTGCAGAAATAAGGATTTTTTAAAAATACAGTCATTGTTTCCAGATATTAATAATCCTATTTGTAAGTAAATTCTTAGCTAATTTTAAATGATATATGTAAATGTGATGATGACTAAATGTATGTTTAATTTTAGAATAAAAACATTCTTATCCTTACCTGAAGTGTTTTCATGGAGAATTTACAATTATTGCCTTTTTCATAGGGACGATACCTGGACCAATACTTTTTAAAATGGCAGGAGAAACTTCTTGTATCTTTCGGGAGACTGAATACTGTGGAAAAAAAGGAAATTGTTGGATCTATAATAAGATGAAAATGGCTTACCTTATGGTAGGAGTATGTAAGTGATACCTATTGAAGAAATATAGAAAAGTATAATTGTTTTAAAAACATATAGTTGTTTATAGTAGTGTGCAGTAATAAACTGTGAACAAATGGATACTTTGATGATTAAAGAAGCCTTATTATATAGAAAATATTTTAGAAACTAAAGTTTTATAGTATTTATATGAATATTTGAGTCACTCCACTAAATACACAATTGTTTTATGTTACTCCTGAATAAAGGGTGGTAATTAGCAAAATTTCAATTTAGGAAGCAATTTTGTCCATATACATATACAACCAAGTTGCTTGACCTTGTGACAATTTCCATTTCCATAGTAAAGGACTGGATAATTAAAAAAATTTTTTTCACACACCTGAAGAACATAAAGATATTTTTATCCTACTTAAATGTAAGTTTCACTGTTTCTTTTGCTTAATGATATAACAATCCACATAGCAGGCATTCATTATTTGTTGAATAAGTAAGAGATATGGGGAATTGGGATACTATGGTGATATGAGCTATGGTCAATGTTGAGAAAGTCTAAATAGGCTTGCATTACTTTAGAAAATTCACTAGATCTTCCTGGGTCTCAATTTATTCATCTGTAAAATGAGGATGTTGGACTACATAATTTCTGAAATGTTAATCAGTACTAACATTTAGTGATTTTATTGCATAGATGATGTTGGTGTGATAAATACTTAAAAGTCTTTATATGTTTTGTGATTTTAATGAGTGGGTCCATTAATTCAAAGAAACACATAATAGACTCTAATATTTAACAGTAACAAATACCACTGTGATAAAGTGTACAGTGGTGTCTTGTAATTCAAAAGTCAATTATCCAGCCAGCTTAGTCTACATTGAACACTGAGTAAAGTAAAATTTTAGAAAACAATTAAAAAGTAAAAAAATGATATTTAAGTAGTCAGAATTAATTTCTCAGAGATAATTCAACAAAACTAGGCATTGTTCATAAGTAAGTCCTCTTAAGACACTGAGCCTTTTAATTTTTATTTTAGATATAACTAGCATGCTTACTTATTTTCAAACAGCACATAATTGAGAAAACTGGTGAACTGCTAGAGATCCTGCCAAGGAGCTACTAAGAGGAGATAACAATAATAAAGAAATAGGGAATTACGTCTGAAAGGACAAACACAGAAAGTACAACAGGAATATGCTTTTGTGGCAATTTAATGTCAACTAGTTTGACATTTTAAAGTTCTGACCATCAAAAGAAATAATTAAAAGATAGACAGCCACAGTTTAGAAGGTAAAATGTGAAAAAGAACCAATGTCCAAAGTATATAAAGCGCTCCCATTAATCAATAATAAACAAAGGATAGACATGGAAAAAATAGACAAAGGACTTGAAAGAACGTGTCACAAAAGTGGATAATCAAATAGTCAATAAATAATGGTTTGGATAAATTGTGATAACAACAATGCAATAGTATACAACAATGAAAATGAAAACTACACAATGGCATAAATAATGGATGAATCATACAAACATAACGTTGAATGAAAGAAACCAGAAACAAATGATTATGCAGTGTATGATTCCACTTACATAGTTTTGACCTGTTATAAATATACTTCAAAAGCGAACAAAACTAACCCTTTTGGGTTAGTGACTTTGAGAAAACATGAAGGAAGGCTTCTGGGGTGTTGACAATGTTTTGTTCTTGATCCAGATGCTGGTCACACTGTGTTTAGTTTGTGAAAAATGTATCAAGTAGTACTCTTAAAAATATTGAGATGTAATTAAGATACAATTAGCATAGATCTTAGGTGTTTAGTTTGATGGCCTTTGATAATTGAGTGCACCTATGTAACCAGCACCTCATTCAAGTTGTAGAAATTTCCCCCATATCCCTTTTCAGTCAATTTCCTTCCTCTACAGATAAACCTCTTTCAGATTTCTATTACAGTATGTTGGTTCTGCATGTTCTAGCAATTTATGCAAATGTAATGCAGTATATACAGTTTTTTTCTTCTGTGTTGCTTAATATGCTTTGGGGAGGTTCATTTGTGTTATTCCATAGCAGTAGTTTGTGCTTTTAAAAAATCTCTGAATACTACGTCATTTTGCGAATATACTACAATTTATCCATTTTTCTTGTTAAAATTCATTTGGGTTGTTTATGGTGTTGCGCTATTAAAATGTATGAAAATTATTGTGTCATTATAAATGACAGACTAATTAATGTTTCTTACTTTATCTTTTGTAACCACTATAATTGTTATTGTCAGATAATTGATATTATTGCTCTAAAATATTTTTTACTTTAATTTTCAGGGTCATTTGCATCCTAAGCTCAAGTACTTTTATATAATGCTTGTAATATATTTTCTGAAACATGAAACATGAAAATGAATAAAAACCCTAATAATCAACTAATTTTTCTAAAATATTTGTTTTTATTTGGAAAATGGTGAATATTTCAAAAAGAGTGAAGCTTCATGAAGTTAATTTATGTTCCAGTTCTTATTGATATTTAAATTTTGAAAGCAGAAATGTATTTTTAAGCTTTAGAGTTAATACATTCTGTGAAATAATAACACATCTTGCATTTTTCTTGGGCTGTATCTTTAAGAAATCTAAAAGTTTTTGTAAACATTACAAATATCTCCTTTAAATAACTTGATATAAGTTTATGACATTAATTACATTTTACAATTGGAGAATTGATATTTTATAGAGATGAAATATACTTAGTTTTTCTTTGGTAATTGGCATTCTTTCCACAAATATTTTTGCTCTAAATAGATTGATACATCTGATGCTTGTATTTTTTTTTTTTAAATTTAGGTTCTGTTTGCAAAGTATTCACTATCTTCTTCACTGCTATTGCATTTTGCCTATATAAATGTTTATCAAAGGAGGACAATGACATCCTGCATATACCTATAAAGAATCTAAAAGTAAAAAAAAGGGGAAAGAACTGATTTATAACTGGATCATCAATGTGGAAGAATTATACACTGTCAGTCCATCAATGGAATGCTATATTAATAAAATTTGAAATAATTACAATATAGTTACACGTTTAATAAATGAATGTGATTCATGTGACCCCATAAGTTTTATTATAATTTGAGTACAAATATAATAATAGAGTCTCTGTGTTTTAGATTTTTAAAAGATATTGTAAAATACACATTTAATACTTTCAATAGAGAATACTTTGAAAGAAGAAGATGAAGCAGAAGTGGGAAAATACATGTAAGTTAATTCTGACTACAGTGATATCATATGTGTTAGTTATTAGCCTCTGGATATGTAGGACTACTTAGGTTTCATATAGTTTATTCTTATTACTTTTCATTTGGGCTGTGGATATTTGTTTCTCTAATTTTTCAAAATAACATTAGATTTGTCAATCCAGTTCATATAATAAAAATTTAAGTTAATGTCATATTTATTCTCCAAAAGAAGCTAGTTTTAAACGTTTTAAAAATTATCATTTTATTTATCTTTTATTTCACCACAGAGAGGTTTCTTTAGAAACTTTCTCTGGTCAATTGACCAATTTGCAATATACATTTTTATGCTCCTTTAATTTTATTAGACACAAAATTCAATATGATCATATATTTTTACTTTGACCTTAGTTTTATTGATAAAGACTATCTGATACCTGATTTCCATTTTTGTGCTTTTATATTTCATTGTATGATAATTATAATTATTCCATGCGAAAATATATTCAAATTTCAATGTAGAAAATGTGTCAACCATTTGTGGAATTTTTCTTAAGCTTAAATATGTTTCTCTAGAGAGTTTTTTAATAATTATTTCATACATCATTGTACATCCATCCAAATTATATAGCAGTTTTCTAAATATTGGAATAAAATCAGATTGTTATAAAACAAAAACTTCTCTACATTGTTTCCATTGTTCTCTTGGGAGAAGAAACAATTGACAATATTTCTCCTTTATTATACGCATTAGTCAATGACCCTGCGTGTAAGGGTAGACATTGTCCTATTCTTTTTTTTTTCCTTTCTCCAAATTTTTATTTAAATTCCAGGTAGTTAACATACAGTGTAATATTAGCTTCAGGTGTAGAATGTAGTGATTTCTCACTTACATACAACACCCAACGCTCATCACAAGTGCCCTACTTAATCCCCATCACCTATTTAACCCATTCCCCCTGCACACCTCCCCTCCAGCAACCCTCAGTTTGTTGTTTATAGTTAAGATTGTTTCTTGGTTTGCCTCTCTTTCCCCCCCGCCCCATGCTCATTTGTTTTGTTTCTTGAATTCCACATATGAGTGAAATCATTTGGTATTTGTCTTTCTCTGAGTTATTTTGCTTAGCATAATACTTTCCAGTTTCATCCACATCACTACAAATGGCCTATTCATGGTATTGGCTGGCAGAAGGAAATGTGAAGCATAAGTATTCATATTTTACTATATATCTTTCTTCCTTAACTTCAACATGCTTTTATGAAAACCTATAAACTAGTCTTTATGTGAAATTCTACTTGACTGCTTGACTCTTCTCTTCAGACCAGTAGGATTGCAGAGTATCTGTGGATCAGAATGTGAAAACAGGAGTTTCTCCTTTAAAGATTCTATGAGATCTGTTGCTGTGCCCTACATTCAGAAAAGAAAAATCACACATGATGTTTACCTAAGTAGTAGAAATGTATCTATGGTGATCTGTATTTTCATAATAGAATACCTTCTTATGAAACATTTCTCATGTTTTTAAAGTGTATAGGATTTTAAACATCAGTGTATAAAAGTTTTTCTAGGAAAATTAAGGTTTAATAGTTTTAGGTTATTCATATCCTCTCTTAATATTCTTCTGTCTAAAGATATTATCTGAAATTTTTTTTTTTTTAAAGATTTTATTTATTTATTTGAGAGAGAGAGAATGAGAGAGAACACATGAGAGGGGGGAGGGTCAGAGGGAGAAGCAGACTCCCTGCCGAGCAGGGAGCCCGATGCGGGACTCGATCCAGGGACTCCAGGATCATGACCTGAGCCGAAGGCAGTCGCTTAACCAACTGAGCCACCCAGGCGCCCAGATATTATCTGAAAATTTATACAACCAGGAAATAAGGTAAAACAATAACACTCAGATCCATTTTGAAGGTGCTTGTTGCATGTGTATACATATATGTATATGTTATCTATAGATCTGTCCTGTTTTCAAAAAACAAAGATAAAACAAAAATTATAATAATTTGGGGAGTAGTGTTAAGACTTTAAATTTGATAATAGCTTTCTGATACAAAAGAACATTTGTTTCTGTCACAAGTATATAATGGATTGGTAAATAGGAAAATGATGTAAGTATAACCCAGAAGTTTCATTGGTTAACACCAAGTTAGCAGCTTTTGAAACAATCAGGGGAATCTTTCTTACTATTAAACAAAAACCTTAGCAATAAATGAAATCTTAAGAAAAAACAGCTAAAAATCCTATAGTAGTACCTTCCTTTGGAATCAGTTTTGAATAGTTTGATGCTATGGATAATCATTATGCTTTTTACAATGTTAACATATCCAGTGAGGCTGCAAATGCAGGTGAAGAAGCTGCAAAGATATTTCTAAATATTTTTATTTTTGATAAGACTTAACTCTATTGGGAATGGGTGTCCTCCAGGAGCTATATCTCAATGGAAGAAGGTGAGTCCCAGTGTTTAAACCTATGAAAGATAACTCTGGTACTGGGTGAAAACCTAGCTGGTACCGGGTGAAAACCTAGAGTGGATTTAGCTGTGCTAAAATGTATTAAGATTGTGGTTGCTTTTGTTAGAACTCTAGTTACAAAGTTGCAGTGGTTTACCTCTACATGTTTTCTCCAGAAGCCTAGTTATTTCTGGTGGTTGATTTTGCCTAAGGGGATGTTTTAGAGGAATGCACACATTATTATAGCAGAAATGCTTATATTTTTAGAATTGAGAGCTTCGAGTCGCATGTTCTCCAAAATCGTAGGATAATTACCATGAAAATCCTAGTTCCTTTTTAAAAATTAATTCTTATTAATATTGGATTAAAGATTTCCTGTTTTAACATGTAGCATTCAATCTTCCATATGTAGCCTAGAAAAATATCAAGTTTTGACGTACTAGTGGCATATTTCCCTTCTCATCACTAAGAGTTTATTCTCATTTTTCCCAAGCTTTGTTAGTATATAATTTATAGACAGCACTGTATAAGTTTAAGGTGTACAGCATAATGACTTGACTTACATCCATTGTTTAATGATTACCAAAGTAAATTAGTTAACATCCATCATCTCATATAAATACAAAAAAGAAAGAAAGGAAATCAATGTTTTTTGCCTCATGATAAGAACTCTTAGTATCTCCCCTCTTAACTTTCAAATATACTATAAGCAGTGTTAACTGTAGTCATCATGTTGCACATTATATCTCCAGTACTTATTTATCTTATGACTGGAAGTTTGTATATTTGACCCACCTTTGTCAGATTCCACCCCCTCACCCAAACCTCTACTTCTGGTAAGCACAAATCTAATCTCTCCTTCTATGAGTATGGTTTTTTGTTTGTTTGTTTGTTTGTTTTATATTCCATATATAAGTGAGATCATAAAGAATTTGTCTTTCTCGGGGCGCATGTGTAGCTTAGTCTGTTGAACGTCTGACTCTTGGTTTCAGCTCAAATCATGATCTCGTTGTGGGATCGAGCTCCACATCAGGCTCTGTGCTCAGTGTGGAGTTGGCTTGAGATTTTTTCTCCCTCTCCTTTTGCCCCTGTTCTCTCTCTCTCTAAAACGAATAAATAAAATCTAAAAAAAAAAAAAAAAAAAAAAAAGAATTTGTCTTTCTTTGTCTTATTTCACTTAACATAATGCTCTACAGGTCCATCCGTGTTATCACAAATGAAAGGATTTCTTTCTTTTTGTATAGATGAATAATATTCTATTGTATATACATATACCACAACTTCTTTATCATTGATGGACACTTAGGTTGTTTCATGTTTTGACTATTGTAATAATGCTGTGAACATGGGAATGCTGATATCTCTTTGACAGTGTATTTATTTATTTTGGATATGTTTCCAGGAGTGGAATTGTGGATCATATGGTAGTTCTATTTTAAGTTTTGAGCAACCTTCATACTGTTTTCCATAGTAGGTGTACCAATTTATAAAGGTACTAACAGTGAACAAGGGTTTATTTCCCCACATCCTCATCAGCATTTGTTACCTCTTGTCTTTTGATGATAGCCATTCTAACAAGCATGAGGTGATATCTCAGTGTGGTTTTGATTTGCACTTCCCTGATGGTTAATGATGTTGAGCATGTTTTCATGTACCTCTTTGCCATTTGTATATCTTCTTTGGAAAAATGTCTATTCAGATACACTGTCCATTTTTTAATTGGATTGTTTGTTTGGCTGTTGAGTTGTATGAGTTCTTTTTATATTTTTGAATATTGATCCCTTATCAGTTATATAATTTGCAAATATCTTTCCAAGTGGTAAACTGTCTTTTCATTCTGTTGATCATTTCTTTTGCTGTGCAAAAGGTTTTTAATTTGATGTAATCCCACTTGTTTTTTTTGATTTTGTTGCTTATGCTCTAGTTTACAGATCCAATAAAATCATTGCCAAGAGCCATCCTGAGGAACTTTCCTATGTTTTCTCCTAGGTGTTTTATGGTTTCTGGATTTACATTCAAGTCTTTAACCCTTTCTAGGTTAATTTTTGCAAGTGGTATAAAGTAGGGATCTAATTTCATTCTTTTACATGTGAATATCCAATTTTTCTCATCACGTTTATTGAAGACCCTCATTTCTCCACTGAGTATTCTTTAAATCTTTGTCAAATATTAATTGACCATATATGCATAGGTTTATTTCTGGGCATTTGATTATGTTCCGTTAGTCTATGTGTTTGTATTTATAGTGGCACCAAAATGTATGGATTGTTCTCCTGACCTTGGTGTGCATCTTTATGACCATTATTTTGAACTTTTTATGAGGTAAATCACTCATCTTCATTTCATTAAGATCCATTTCTAATATTTTTAACTTTTACTTTAATTTCAGTGTTGATTACAGTGTTATATTAGTTTCAAGTATACAACAGTAATTCAACAGTTCCATTTATTACTCAGGGCTCATCAAGATAAGTGTACTCTTCATCCCCTTCACTCATTTCACCCATCCCCCAATCCACCTCTCCTCTGGCAACCATCTGTTTCTTTTTTATACTTAAAAGTCTGTTTTTTGGTTTCTCTCCCTTTTCTTTTCCTTTGTTCATTTGTTTCTTTTTTTTAAGATTTTATTTGAGAGACAGCACACAAGCAGGATGGAGGGGGAGGGGTAAAAGGAGAGGGAAAAGCCGACTTTCTGCTGAGCAGGGAGCCTGATGCGGGGCTGGATCCTAGGACACTGGGATCACGACCGGAGCCGAAGGCAGACACTTAACTGACTGAGCCACCCAGGCACCCCTCATTTGTTTTGTTTCTTAAATCCACACATGAATGAAATCATATAGTATTTGTCTTTCCCTGACTTATTTTGCTTAGCATTATATTCTCTAGGTCCATCCATGCTGTCATGAATGGCAAGATTTCATTCTTTTTATGGCTGAGTAATATTCCATTGTATAGATATATACCACATCCTCTTTATCCATTCATTTATTGATGGACACTAGAGCTGCTCCATAATTTGGCTATTGTAAATAATGCTGCAGTAAACATAGGGGTGCTTATAGCTCTTCAAATTAGTGTTTTTGTATTTTTTTGTTAAATACCCAGTAGTCCAATTACTGGATCATGGGGTATTTCTACTTTTAATTTTTTGAGGAGGCTCCATACTGCTTTCCATAGTGGCTGTACCAGTTTGTATTCCCACCAACCATGCAAGAGAGTTCCTTTTTCTCTACATCCTCAGCAACACCTGTTTTTTGTTAATTTTAATTTTTATTTAAATTAAATTTAGTTTTTTGAGTTTTTGATTTTAGCAACTCTGACAGGTGTGAGGTGATATCTCATTGTGGTTTTGATTTGCATCTCCCTGTTGAAGGGTTATGTTGAACATCTTTTCACGTGTCTGTTGGCCATTTGTATGTCTTCTTTGGAGAAATGTCTGTTCATGTCTTCTGCCCATTTTTAAATTGGATTATTTGGTTTTTTTGGTGTTGAGTTGTATAAATTCCTTATATATTTTGGATGCTAACCCTTTATTGGATGTCATTTGCGAATATCCTCTCCTATTCAGTAGGTTGTCCTTTAGTTTTGTTGACTGTTTCCTTTGCAGTGTAGAAATTTTTCTTCTGATGAAGTTCCAATAATTTATTTTTGCTTTTGCTTTCCTTGCCTCAGGAGACATACCTAGAAAAATGTTGCTATGGCTGATGTCAGAGAAATTACTGCCCATGCTCTCTTCTTGGATTTTTATGGTTTCAAGTCTCACATTTAGGTCCTTAGTCCATTTTGAGTTTATTTTTTGTGTATAGTGTAAGAAAGTGGTCCAGTTTATTTCTTTTGCATGTAGTTGTCCAGTTTCCCTATACCATTTGTTGGAGAGACTGTCTTTTTACCATTGCACATTCTTGCCTTCCCCACTGAAGATTAATTGACCATGTAATTATGGGTTTATTTCTACATTTTTTATTCTGCTCTATTGAGCTATGTGTCAGTACCATACATTTTGATTACTACAGTTTTGTAATATAACTTGAAGTCTGGAATTGTGATACTTGCAGCTTTGTTTCTTGTTTTCAAGATTCCTTTGGCTATTTGGGATCTTTTATGGTTCCATAAAAGTTTTAGGATTGTTTGTTCTAGCTCTGTGAAAAATGCCATTGGAATTTTTATAGGGATTGCATTGAATGTGTAGATTGCTGAAGATAGTATGGACATTTTAACTATATTAATTCTTCCAATAATGAGCATGGTATATCTTTCCTTTGTTTATATTGTCTTGCCTAGGTCTAGTGCAATAGTGAATATATTAATACAAACAAATACTAAAACTTCTAAAATTCAGTAAGCAAAATACAAACCTCTAAAAAAAAAGAGCATTTCATAGAGGAGGAAAAACAACTGCCCAATAATCATATGAAAAAATGTGACTAAGGATTTAATTAGTAATTATGAGAACACAAATTGAAATACATCATAAAGATGCTATTTCATACTCATTAGAACTGCAAAAATTTAAAAACCATAACAAAATCTCTTGCTGCAGCTTTGGATGAACAGAATCTCTCTTAGACTGCTGGTGGAAGTGTAAAGTGTTGCAGGCATTGTGGATAGCCATTTAGTCTTTTATCTTGAAAATGTATACCCTGTAACCCAGAAATTCCATTTCTGGGAATATATATTTTAGAAAATTCCTTCATGTGGTCAAAAAGACCATATGTTCAGGGGCACCTGGGTGGCTCAGTTGGTTAAGCATCTGCCTTTGGCTTAGGTCATGATCTCAGGGTACTGGGATCGAGTCCCACATTGGGCTCCCTGCTCAGTGGGGAGCCTGCTTCTCCCTCTGCGTCTGCTGCCCCCCCGCCCCTGATTGTGCTCTCTCTCTCTCTGTCAAGTAAATAAATAAATAAATAAAATCTTAAAAAAAAAAAAGAGACATATTCAAAAATATTTATAGAAGCATTGGTTTATATCAGGAAAGATGGAAAAAATACTAGTATTAATAAGATAATGCATCAACAAATTGTGCTATTTTTGTACTGGAAACCATACTACTATGAAAGTGAATGTAATTGAGGTGTTGTTATCAAAATGAATACAACTTAAAAAATTTTAACAAAAATGCCATATATATATATGTTTATAATATGCAATATTATTTATGGGCATATACATTTGTAATAGAATTATAAAAAAATTAAGGGAATGATAAAACATCAGTTGTAGCAGCAAAGTTAACATGCTGCATTGCTTACATCCATCCACTGGGGGGAAAAATAAACTCTCTCCCCAAATTTGAAAAGAAAAACAACAACAACAACAACACTCCTTTGCTTCAGTCTGGTTGGACAAATTTTAGTTCCATGCCCACACCTGGAACAATAACAGTTGCAAAGGTAATAGTAACCAGATTGACTTAAATTTGAGCTCCTAAATTAATTATTTTCCAAGGGGAATATAATTGCCATAATTAGATGATTTAATCATTCCTGGCCCTGGAATTGAACATGGGATCAGCTTCCGCTAGGTCCCATGAGCAGTTTGGGAGAGGTATATATCATGAACAAAATGGAATTTTTTTAAGAAGAAGAAATCTGTAGGAGTTAAAGTGTTACAGTGATTAGGACTATAGGAGTAACAGTGGAATTATGGGTAGAATGTGAATGGTGAGGATTGAGAGGTGAGGGAGTGAGAAAAGGGGAAGAAAGAGAGTTGGGATGGATGGAGAGAGAAAGGGAGGGCAATTAAACTTGGTACACTTGTAGTTGGCTTGTAGGCTTTTATATAGAGTGTTGCCATTTATTAATATGGTGAATCATAGGAAGAATAGAGAATTTAGAAGAGGAGATGAGTTCAATTTTGAACATACTGAGTTTGAGGTACCAATGAGGCAGCCAAGTGCCACTTCACAGTTGAAAATAAAGATCTAAAGCTGAGGAGAGAGATTTCAATTGGAGCCATAATTGGGGATCATCAGTACAACAATAATTATTTGATCCATGGAGAAAAGATCAATTTTCTCAAGAAAGGAAAAGAATCTACTACAAACTGAGGAATTCTAAAGAATATAACATGTAAGAAATGCTTAGAGGAAGAGACTAAGAAGGAAAAGCAAGGAGAAAACCAGAGCTGAATTCAATACAATAAAGGTAAGGTAAGAGGGTATAGGAAGATGATGGGAGCAGTCAGAATTGTCACATGTCGCTGAGAGTTCAAGGGAAGTAATGATAATGTTTGCTGGATTTAGTAACAAAGAGTTTGTTGGAAACTAGAATGAGAGAAATTTCAGAGAATTGTAAGAACAGAAGCCAGTGGCAATAGATCAAGAAATGTGTTGGACACGAGCAATTGGACACATCATATGTAAACAAGATCTTCTATAAGTATAACTGTGAAAAAAAGTATAGCTGTGAATAGAAGAGGTGAGTCCGTAGTTGGCTGCAGTGCTGAGGTTTGTTGAGGGTGGCAGATGAAGTAATTGTTGCTATGTGTTGTGATGGCTGGTTTGAGCATGTTCAAAGCTGATAAGCAAGTAGGAAGAGATTGGGGTCTAAGAACAAGAATATAATAGCGCAAGATTACTAAGAAGGGGATAGGATGGGTTCCAAAGCACCGGAAGAAGTATTAGCTTTAGTAAAGAGAGAGGACCTCTTCCTTTGCAACAGAGATCAC
Organism: Phoca vitulina; assembly: GCF_004348235.1. Classification (NCBI taxonomy): domain Eukaryota; kingdom Metazoa; phylum Chordata; class Mammalia; order Carnivora; family Phocidae; genus Phoca; species Phoca vitulina. Next base: position 29,727,506 of record NW_022589709.1, read on the forward strand.
AAAGGAAGGGATGGGTGCAATTGCAGGTAATTTTGTAGGTTTGGTGGCTGGAATTTGAGCCCATGCAATCTTCTGAATGTGTCTCCTCTCCTTACAGTCATTTCCTCATGATCTAACCTTTGCAACCTATGTTCTGTTACATAAACAGTATGATACCTCTATAACTGGTCTCTTGGCTTTTTTCTTCTTCCAAACCACTCCTTTCCATGTTGTGAAAGGAATCTTTTTAAAATGTCAATCTGATCAGGTTATGCAATGAGTTGTAATTGTTTAACTGTCTGGCTCTTTTCTAGATAAGGAGACTATGAAAGGAAGTATTGTGTTGTTCATTACTCCTGTTCTCTTTTTTATGTCATGAATATTCAAAAAATTTTAGTTGGATGAATAAATGGCTGGTGACTTTATCTTTAATGCCATTGGCACCAAAGTATTTGTTTTTTATTGAGATTATCAGAAGATCAATTGCTGAATACAAGTATAAAATCTTCTGTGGGACTTTGAGAATTCACAATTAAGATCTTAAGGACGTCTTTTCAAAGTCACTTCCCAAATTGCTCAAGCCTCCCTCACTTGCTATTTAAAAGCCTATTTCAGCAAAGTTTGTTCAATTGTAGGTTGAATTGTGTCCCCACAAAAGATATTTTTTGAGTCCTAATCTTGAGTACCTGTAAAGTGGACCTTCTTGGGAAAGAGGATCTTTTTCTTAATTCTTTTTTTTTTTTTTTGAAGTTTCATTTATTTTAAGTAATCTCTACAACCAACGTGGGGCTCAAACTCATGACCCTGAGATCAAGAGCCACATGCTCTTCTGACTAAACCAGCTAAGCACCCTGGGAGATAGGATCTTTGAAGATGGAATCCAGTTAAGATGAAGTTGTAGTGGATTAGGGTGGACCCTAATTCAATGACTGGCATCCATTTAAGAAGAGAGAGATTTGGATACAGAACACACAGGGGAGAACACTGTATGAAGAGTAAGGCAGAGATTGGAGTGATACATCCAAAAGCCAAGGAACACCAAGAAGTGTAAGGAGGGAGAAGATAGGAAGACTTCTTCCCTAGAGCCTCCAGACGCAGCACGGCCTTACTGATACCTTGATTTTGAACTTCTAGCCTCTCAAACTGTGAGAGAGTCAAATTATGTTGTTTTAGCTACCCAGTTTGTGGTACTTTGTTATGACAGCTTTAGGAATCTAATACACCTTATATATGTATATATTTTTTCTTGATTAGATTTATTTAAGGAATCTTATGAAACTTCCAACTAGATAGGTCTTCTCACTTCTTGAATGAAAGTTTTTCACTCTCATCCATCCAGGGAGCTATTCTTTCCCATTAAAACATAAAATTCAAACAACAACACTGCATTAACTTTATTATCTTTAGAATAAAAATGCACTAATCCCATGGCTTTGGTTTTTTTTTTAATTTCCTCTATGACTTTTTTTTTTTTTAATTTCAATGTTGTTGTTTGACTAGGAAGAAAGATTTTAAAGGACATTAATTTGTTTAAATGGCTATGCCTGACACTTAGGAAACCACGTAGGTGGTGGGAAAGATTTGCCACCAGTCATGGACTTCACAAAGAAATTTTACAAGAGAAAAGCTCCATGTTAAATGATTTCAGGAGAATCATAAAAATAATAAAAACTGTAAAACCTCTGACTCTAAAACTACTTCACTATTGACAAAAAAGAAAAAAAAAAAAAAACCTTACATGAGAGTTTGTTTCCAAAATACAAAGGTACATCGGCCTTACTCTTATTGAGCCTGGAGACAACAAAAGGGCAAGTTAGCATTTACTTAAACATATTTTATCAACTTAAAGTATGTAAAAAATGTAATCTTTTTTCAGCAGTAAACATTTAGGATTGTATTAGAACAAACACATAATCTTTTAACTAGGTTATAATGGGCATATTTATCTCAATTTATGCAAAATATTTCTAAAGAGTGTATATAAATTGAACTTTTGTGTCATGAGCTGACAAATGAAACTACTGTTTAATTTAGTCATGTAATATGAACCAAGGCAATTAAGGATAATAAAAATCCATAAGAGATACAGTTTCTGGTTTTCACTTACTATAAAGTATTATAAGTTAATTCATCTTTTTATCAGAGATATATGGTGATGAGTTATCTAAAGTGATTATTGTCATATACTATTTTTAATATGTAATTTTGCTTTGTGTAGGCAAGTCTAGACCCAGGGATTGCCAGTATTAATTAAGAAAAATAGTTCTTTTTTAGCTCAGGGAGAAGGAGGAAGATAAATAGGTGTGAATAAAGGATTAGCATTCTTTTTTTTTTATTATGTTCAATTAGCCAACATATAGTATATCATTAGTTTTTGATGTAGTGTTCAACGATTCATTAGTTGCATATAACACCCAGTGCTCATCACAACATGTGCCCTCCTTAATGCATTCTTTAAACATATTTAAACATATTTTATCATCTTAAAGTAGGTAAAAAATCTCTGCTTTTCTGAGTTTTACTATTTTAGATACCACATGTGAGATCATACAGTATTGGTCTTTCTCTGACTTTTTTCACTTAGCATATTCCCATCAAGATTCATCCATGTTTTCACAAATGACAGAATTTCCTTCATTTTTGTGGGTAAATTAAAATTCCCTTATATATAAAAATATGTATGAGTTAATATATATGCATATAAATATATAAAATAATATTACATATATATCACATTTTCTTTGTTTTTTCTTCCATTGGTGAATACTTTGTTGTTTTCATATCTTGGCTATTGTAAATAATGATGCAATAAGCATGGAAATGCAGATATCTCTTGGATATACAGTTTCTGACTTACAATGGTTTGACAACAATTTTTCTACTTTACAATGGTGCAAAAGTAATCCACATTCAATAAAAAAATACTTCAAAGATTTTGGGTACTAACCCTTTATCAGAAATGTCATTTGCAAATATCTTCTTCCATTCTGAAGGTTGCCTTTTAGTTATGTTGATTGTTTCCTTCATTATGCAGAATCACTAAATTCTACTCCTAATACTAATATTACACTGTAGGTTAACTAACTGGAATTTAAATAAAAACTTGAAACTATAAAAAATAAAGAGAAAAAAATACACTTCAAATTTTGATCTTTTCTGGCTAGGGATATGTGGTACGATGCTCTCTTATGCTGCTGGGCTGGGGCAGTGAGCTGCAGCTCCCAGTAAGCCATGCAGTCATGAGGTTAAACAACACATACACTGACAGCCATTCTGTTTTTTACTTTCAGTACATCATTCAATAAGTTTCATGAGCTTTCAGCACATTATTATAAAATAGACTTCATGTTAGATAATTTTGCCCAAATGTAGTTCTAATGGAACTAATGTAAGTGTTTTAAGCACATTTAAGGTAGGCTAGACTAAGCTATGATGTTTGGTAAGCTAAGTGTAGTAAATGTATTTTTGACTTATTATATTTTCAACTTACAATGGGTTTATTTGGAGTTAATCTCATTGTAAATCGAGGAAGATCTGTAGTGATTTAATTTCCTTTGGATATACACCCAGAAGTGGGATTGCTAGATTATAAAGTAGTTCTATTTTTAATTTTTTGAGGAACCTCCATAGTATTTTCCATAGTAGCTACACCAATTTACATTCCTACCAACAGTGCATAAGTGTTCTCTACCTCCTCTTATTCTTGTCTCTTTCACAATAGCTCTTCTAACAGGTTTGAGAAAACTCACTGTGGTTTTGATTTGCATTTCCTGATGGTTAGTAATGTTGAGCATCTTTTCATGTACTTGTTGGTCATTTAAATATCTTCTTTGGAAAAATGCCCATTTAGGTCTCTTGCCCATTTTAAAATCAGATTTTTTTTTTTTTTTGCATTTAAGTTGTATGAGTTTCTTAGATATTTTGTATATTCTCTTATCAGATGTATGGTTTGCAAATATTTTTGTTCATTTGTAAGTGGCCTTTTCATTTTGTTGATTACTTCTTTTGCTGTGCAGAGCTTTTTAGTTTGATGTAGTTGCATTTGTTTATTTTACTCTTGTTGCTTATGCTTTTGGTGTCAAAACCATTGCTAAGATCAATGTCAAAGATCTTTTTCCCTATGTTTTCTTCTAAGAATTTAATGGTTTCAGGTTTTATATTTAAGACAATTAATGACTAATTTTATCCCAGGGATTTGAATCAAGAAAGTTAGATGAGAGTTTGAACTGGCAAAGCATAGGTGAGAGAAAAAGGACCATAGTTTATTAAACAGTTCCTAAAACCTTTTGTAGTCTTTTAATGGATATTCTTGGGATTATCAGTCTCAAACAAGAATTTGGGAACAGTGAATTTGGAACCTGATTTAGGACAACTACTAAATATATATAGGCTGTTCTATGAACTAACTGAAAACTTCTGGTCTAGCTGGAAGTAAACCCTGGAGCTCATTTTTTGAGTGGAATTTCACTACAGAGAACATAGGATGTATATGATCATGAAATGAAAGAGTCAGAGAATGGTGGCTATAACAACAACAATGCCAATTAGGGATATATTTTTTTCTTGAATTGGAAAGCCTCACCACCGCTTTTCAACATTATACTGGAAGTTCTAGCTAATATAATAAGACAAGAAAAGGAAATAAAAGGTATACAGATTGAGAAGGAAGAAATAGAATTGTCTTTATTCACAGATGATGTACTCATTTATGTAGACAATCCAAAAGAATTGACAAACTCCTGAAACTAATAAGCAATTATAGCAAGGTTACAGAATACATAATTAATTTGCAAAATCTATCACTTTTCTATATACCAACAATGAATAAGTGGAATTTGAAATTAAAAACACAATACCATGTACATTGCCAAGAGAAAAAAAAAAGAAATTCTATGGTATAAAGCTATCAAGATATGTATAATGAGGAAAACTGCAAAACTATGAGGAAAGAAATTAAAGAAGAACTAAATAAATTGAGAGATATTCCATGTTCATTGATAGGGAGCCTCAATATTATAAAGATGTCAGTTCTTCCCAAATTAATCCTTAGATTCAATATAATTCCAACAAATTATTGTATATATATGGCAGACTGACTCTAAAGTTTATATGGAGAACAAAAGACTTAGACTAGGCAACAAAATATTGAAGGAGAAAATGTTGGAGGACTGAAGCTATCTGATTTCAAGAAAATATAAAGCTATAGTCATCAAGATAGCATGGTACTGGTAAAAGAAAAGACAAGTAGATCAATGGAACGTGATAGCCTAGAAATAGATCTATGTAAATATATTCAATTTATTTTTGACAAAGGCGCAAATGTAATATAATGGAGCAAAGATAATCTCTTCAATTAATGGTACTGGAACAACTGGACATCCTCAGGCAAAGAAATTAATCTAGACAGAGACTTTATACCTTTACAAAAATTAACTTTAAATGAATCACAGACCTAAATGTAAAATGCAAAACTATAAAACTCATTGAGGATAACATAGGAGAAAACTACATAATCTTGGGCATATTGATGACTTTTTAGATTAAATATCAAAGGTATAATCCATGAAAGAAATAATTGATAAACTGGATTTATTTAAAATTAAAAACTTCTGCTCTGCAAAAGGCAATGAGAAGATGAACCACAGACTGGAAGAAAATATTTGCAAAAGGACTCTTAAAGACTGATATTCAAAACATAAAAGAACTCTTAAAACTTCTCAATAGGGGAACACACAAGCTGATTTAAAAAATGAGCCAAAGACCTTAACAGGTGTCTTACCAAAGAAGATATACAGATGGCAAATAAGCATACAAAAAGAGGTTCCACATCATTTGTCATCAGGAAAATGCAAATTAAAATGAGATGCCATTACACATCTATTAGAATGGCCAACATTTGGAGTACTGACAACACCAAATCCTGATGAGAATGTGGAGCAAGAAGAATTCTCATTCATTACTAGTGGGAATTCCAAATTGTATAGCCACGTTGGAAGATAGTTTGGCAGTTTCTTAGAAGAGTAATCATACTCTTATCATGAGATTCAGCAATTACACTTACTGACATTTACTCAAAGAAGCTGAAATTTTATATCCACACAAAAACCTATACATGGAAGTTTACAGCAGATTATTCATAGTTACTAAAACTTGGAAGCAAACATGCTGTCCTTCAGTAGGTAATGGATAAATAAACTGGTACATCTAGGCAGTAGGTAATGGATAAATAAATTGGTACATTCAGTGCTAAAAAAAAAAAAAAAAGAGCTATCATACCATGAAAAGATATGGACGAAATTAAATGTATATTAGTTAAGTGAAAGAAGCCAATCTGAAAAGGCTACAAACCATATGATTCCAACTATATGACATTTCAGAAAAGGCAAAGCTGTGGAAACAGTAAAAAGGTGAATAGTTGCCAGAGATTAAGGGGGAGGGAAGTGTGTATAGGCAGAGCACAGATAATTCTTAGGGCAGTGAAACTACTCTGTATGATATTATAATGGTGGATACATATCATTAGAAATTTGTCCAAATCCATGAAATGTACATCAAGAGTAAACCTAAAGTAAACTACGATCTTTGAGTGATAAAAATTTGTCGGTGTAGTTTCATCAATGTAACAAATGTACTCCTCTGTTGAAGGATGTTGATAATGGAGGAGGCTATGCATGTGTAGGACAGGGGTTAGGGCTTATATGGAAAATCTCTGTGCCTCCTCTCATTTTTGCTATAAACCTAAACACAGCCCAAAAAAATAAAATTTATTATAAAAAATTTACTCCTGACTTAATCAGATGATTTTTTCCCATATAATTACTCATTTTTCCCTTCTTTTCTTCCTGCTATAACTTGTAGTATTTATAAGACACCATTTTGCTTATATCATGCTACGTGTAGCTAGTTATGCCTTCATGTGTATGATTTTGCCATTCTAAATAAATGTTGTGCTCCTTAAGGGAAGGGATTTTGTTTTATTCCTCTAAATTTTCTTTCTTCCAAGTATATATATGCCTTGCTCTCTCTCTGTTTGTAAATAAGAAAATGTTTATTATGCAGAATAATGTTTAATATTTATTTTTTTCAATTTGTATTCTATATCCTATATTTTTCAACTCAACAATGCTGGCATTATTATTATTTTTTGCTTAATAGGATGTTTAATATTTTTTGCTTCTAAAAGCATTGAAGGCAGCAGGTAGCATTTTTTTTTAAGGAGAAATAAGTTATAGGACTACCTAGGAAAACAGGATTTACTTGTTCTGGAAACTGATATGTGTATGGAAATGTATTACTGAATTCACTTTTCTTCTTCCTTGTCTCTAAGACCAAAAGGAAAACATATTGTTCCTTCATACCCATGAACTAATAAAAGGAGGCTTATTAGTTCTTAAAGTTTTTAAATGTGAATTTTATATAAAAGTCATTGCATGACATAGTAAGCATTATCTTTATAGCAGGTATGTCAAAGCTGCACAAATGTTTTTCATATTCTATTGTGGTAGGCAAAATGATGGCACCTCAAAAACATCTATCTCCTGATCTCTGGAGGTTGGAGATGGAATTAAGGTTCTAATCAGGTGACCTTAAAACAGAGAGATTATCCTGGATTTTCTAGGTTAAATGTTATCACAGGGATCCTGAAATATGGAAGAGGGAAGCAGGAGAGTCAGTGTCAGAATGATGTGATGTGAAAAATAACTCAACTGCCCATTTCTTGCTTTGAAGAGAGAAGGAAGGGGGACTATGAGACAAGAAATGCCAACACTTTGATTATAATCCATCGAGGCCCCTTTTGGACTTCTGACTTTCATATTATAATAAATTTTTGTTGTTTTAAAGTCACTAGTTTGTGGTAATTTGTTAAAGCAGCTATAGGAAATAAATAACACCCATCATATTAGCCCTTAAAAGCTTACAGGAATGGCACTGTCATAGAGATGATATTCATCAAATATTCTATTTCCTACCCTCACATTTTCCAGTCTCCTTGAAGTTAGATGTTACTCATTTGGCCAGTGAAATCTGAGCAGAAGTGAAATGGGTCTCTTTCAGGTCAGGTTCTTTTCTTCTGTTTGTATGGTTCAGATGGTACGACTACAAGGTGGTAAGTCCTCAGTCACCCTGGGCCACAGTCTGCATATGTACAGCAGAGCAGACACTCTCAAATACTTGTTGAACATGTAGTGAAGCCAGACAAAAATGCTTTATTATGTTGAGCCACCCCAATTAGAGTGGTAATTTGTTACTGCAATATGACATAGTTTATCTTAAAAAAAATACAGATATCAAGTTATAGCTTAGTAAAGATCAGGAACTAAGTTTCTCTGATTTCTAGAATTCTGGCTTAAAGATAGAGTTTAGAAAATTTAGAAGACTTCATGGCTAACATTCCCTTAGACTGTTACATCCTACCTACACTTTTAGCACAAAAGATTTCCAATTCCAAATTGTGCTCTCTGGCTAGTGACTAAAAGGAAGACTGTGTATCTTATTGAAAAAAGCCATACCTTCTTTATGAACAATGGTCAGTAGCAGAATAAGATGCAGTTATTCACATTAAATACTTTTTTTTTTTTTTTTTCCTTAGAGGTAATTCCACCTTTTCATGAATGTGTCTGGGGCAGAGTCTATAGTAATGCCTGGCAGGGAGTCAACATTTCTCAAAGAGCTTTGAGCCTCTCATATGTCTGAACAAATATTCCTTTAGCAGTTGAGAGTTCTATAAGACCTAAAAGTTATGATTTTATCTTAGCCTAGAAGTTTTTTTTTATTATGTTATGTTAATCACCATACATTACATCATTAGTTTTTGATGTAGTATTAGCCTAGAAGTTTTTAATGGCAAGTTGTTGCCATTTTATCCAGCCAATTATAGAAGAACTTTAGTGTGAATCTGTTATTAAATTAACCAAAGGTGGGCCCTAGGTTCTTTATTTCTTCACAGAGTTCTGGGGCTTATTAGCCCAAAGATCACTGGTGCCAAACCAAAATTTTTACACATCCAATATTTTTAGCATAGCTCAAATAAACAGATTTTTATCCATTTTGAGCTGGCTTGCTTTGCGTATCATGGAAAACAGTGCCCAGCCTCTGCTAGCCATAGATAAAATAAACCCTGTAGCTATAAAACATCCTGAGCTGCTGCTGCCGTTTGGAGTTCTGTGACCCAGACTCCCCTCTCAGCTGTTGAGTGGCATCACCTACCCATCATTACAGTTGTTGGTAGGATTCAGTTTTTCAAGGTATGTTGGACCAATGGACTCAGCGACTCACTAGCTTTTGACCAGAGGCAACTCTCAGTTCCTTGTCCTGTGGGCCTGTCCATGTGGGCTCACATCATAGACCTTGCTTCATCAGAGCAGCAAGCCAGAAGAGCCACAGAGTAAGTGCACACAAAATAGCCTTCTATAGCCTGGTCTCAGAACTGACATCACATCATTTTTTTTTTTTTTTATAGTCATGAGATCCTTTATTTTTTTACACTTATTATGCCATGAATTCATAGGAAATGGGTTCTAGCAGCTCAGGCTCCTTTCCATTGGTTCTCACCAAGTGTGCAACTCTGGGTGCAGCAGGCTGTCACTTTCATTGAACCCAAATACCTTTCTCTTTGGTTTCCTTCTTTTTCTGATCACTTTCTTTCACGTACTTCTGAAAGCTATCTTGTCTCTTTAAGTGCTTAATATGCTCAATATGCATATTAATTCTCTTGGCAAGAATCTTGCCTTTAACTTGTTTACAGCAATGGCAACAGCATGCTGGGTAACGTTGTAGAGTTTTGCCATGGTAGCATTTGTGGGTTGTTCCTTTTTGAACAGTGCCCATTCCCTTGAGGTCCACAATATCACCTTTCTTGTAGATTCATATGTGTGTGGCCAAAGGAACAACTAAATGTTTTCTAAAAGGCCTAGAGAACATACAATGGGTACCTCTTCTCTTTCCCTTTGTGTTGGTCATTTTGGAGAATTACAGGAAGATGGCAGTTTCTGGCTGAAAGGTGACATCTTATCACTTTTTTTTTATTTTAAAGATTTTATTTATTTATTTATTTTGGAGAGAGAGCAAGAGAAAGCATGAGCAGGATGAGGGGTAGAGGGCGAGGGAGAGAATCTCAAGCAGACTCCCTGCTGAGTGTGGAGCCCACACTGTCATGACCCTGAGATCATGACCTGAACTGAAACCAAGAGTCTGATGCTTAACCAACTGAGCTACCCAGGCACCCCACATCTCATCCCTTTTTTAAAAAGTTAAACTATAACTTTATTCAGATGTCACCAGTTTTTCCACCCATGTTCTGTTTTAGGACCCAATCCGGGATGTCACATTGCGCTTAGTCATGTCTCCTTAGTCTCCTTGATCTGTGATCATTCTTTCCTTACATTTCATGATCTTGACATTTTTTAGAAGAACTGGTGGTTTTTTGTAGAATGCCCCTAAATTTGGGTTTGCATGATATTTTTTCATGATTACGTGAAGTTTTGCAGTATGGGAAAGATAACACAGAAGTGATTTGCCCTTTCCATTGCATCATATCATGGATACATGAGGTCATGTATTGCCAGTATTGTTAACCTTGATAATTTGGTTAAGTTTGTATACAGCAGGTTTCACTCCAGCAAAGTTCCTTTTTTTTTAAGTATATGTGCTGCCGAAGCGCGCACAGCAAAGTTCCTTTTTTATCATCTCACCCCCACCACTTTTGGTATATCTTGTTTATTGGAGACAAGTCATTAGTTCTATCCAGTACACACGAGGGAAAGAGATGACATGATGGCATAAATTCCAGAAGATAGAGTTCATTGAGTGCCATGGCAGAAGCTGCACGTTCATACTTATGAAAGGAAATGTAGGGATACGGTGGTAGGTGAGGTAAAGATGTAGTAGGTAAGGTAAGGATACAATAATGCACATAAATGACTTAACATGTTGCTGTCAAGATGAAAGGTAGCTATTATGATGATTATTACAATGATAACTATTTTGTGGCTTTCTTTCACATTGATTCATTCAACAAATGTTTGTGGACCCCTTAGTATGCCAGAAATGGAAATACAAAACTCCTCTTGTTTAGGAGGATAATAATAAACAGGTTAAGGGAAATATTTGTGAATTGTGATACATGATATAAGGAAAGTAATCAGGACAAGGTGTTACAGAATGTGTATTTGTGTGCATGTATGATGAGTATTTCAAACAGAAAAAGCCTTCCTGAGATGACATTTATGCTGAGATTGAGTGCTGTGAAAACATCAGCGTTACAAGATCCTGGAAAGTAACATCCTAAGCAGAGAGACTAGCAAGTTCAGGGGCCATGAGATGGAGAAGAGTTTGTTATGTGAAGGAAATAGGAGAACCTTATGACTAAATCACATTTAGCAAGGGGTAAAGTGTTATGAACTCATGTTAGAGGTGGGCAGGGGCTAAGATATATAGAGCCTTGTAGGCCGTGGGAAGAACAGTGTTTTACTCTAAGTATGATGGAAAGCATTGGAGAGTTTTATGAAAGGTAATAACAAGATCTTATTTTTATAAATTCTAGTCTCATTGCAAAATGATATAGAAAGCTTACAAGAATAGTGCAAGGAAGTTCTATACACCCTTCATGTGAGGTGAAAATTATATGACAATGCCCACTTTGTATTATTCTGATCAAATCTATTCCAAACACCTAAAATGGTATACTGCCCTTTACTTTTCTAGGATTCAAAGAAAACAACATTTCTATACCTATTACATAAGAACCAGAAATCATAATAATTAGGTTCCTTTATCTTTAAATATTTAGACAATAACTACAAAAATGTTGGAGGGACTATTAAGATTATCTGTAGTGTTTATGTTTAGGACAGCCACAGATTGGCACCTATTGGCGGATGGGAAACTATTTTCCAGATCATCCTCTATTGTCTTGTGTCATTCCAAGTATCCCATGAGCAATTTGATTTTACTGGTTGAATTTTACCTTAGGATGTTTGCCTTTACTCTTGACTTTTTTTTCTTTTTTGATAAGGAAATATAGGTGTAAGTTTCTGAACCATGGACATTATAAAAGAATGTATAAATGATTCCAAAGCTTTGATACCATCTATCATGCTTGAATATTATGACATATACATTATAGTAACCAATTAATGTTTATGCTTACAGTATTTTCATGTTTATAGCATATCATACTTATTGATTTATTATACTTCAGTAAGTCTCATGTGGCATTTGTTCAATATACCTTTTATATTCAGGTACCTTATTTGGGAAAGCATTTGTTAGTGTACAATAGTATATGACTTACTGTTTTATAACTCATTCCACTTCACGAATAACCTCAAAAGCAGGTAGTATCCTCGTGTGGCTTCATTCTTGTTTTCTTAGTTTCCACCCACATTCCAGAACTGAATCTTCCTTTGCTAACGTGTACTTTGAATGCCTTAGACACATAAAGAAAACAAGAGTCTAGGTAAACAGTATATCAGAAGCCTGAGAAATCTTTTGTCTATTCAGTCAAGGAGTACTAAGAAAGGAAGGTAGTTACAACCAAGAAACATCTTAGGCAGTGAACACATGAAAGGTTCCAGTTAAAATACAACACGGTCCATTTATTTGCTTGGCCAAAGCCTGGAGGTAAACATAATTGCTAAACTATGGGAATAGGATCAGGGGAAGGAATAAAAGTGGTCTAGTGAGAAGACAATGGAATTCTTAGTTCTGACACTAAATAGATGTTTGATGAAACAAATTTTAACAAGTTTATGTTCATGTCAGTATTTTATTAAATTAACGGATGATTACAGATTTTTAGCCTCATTGTATTTCAGATTTGGAATGGGTTTCAGTGGCTTCAATCTACTTTAGTTTATCCCATTTTGTAAAGCTCTAATTCTACAGGTCTTAAACTATTTTGTCTCAAGACCCATTTATATATTTAGCCCTTATTTAAATTGCAAAGAGCTTTTGTTTCTGTGGGATATATCTATTGATGTTTATCATATTAGAAATTAAAATGAACCATTTTAATGATTCATTTTAAATAGCTATAATAAACCCATTATATATTAACATAAATATTTTTAAGATTCAATAATTATAAGCCAGACACAGAAAGACAACTATCTCATGACCTCACTTGTATGTGGAATCCAAAAACAAAACAAACAAACGAACACTTGAATTCATGTAACAGAGAATAGACTGGACATTACCAGGACCTGGGAGGTGGGGAGGAAAGGGAGATGCTAGTCAAAAAGTACACACTTTCAGTTGTAAGATGAGAACGTTCTGGAGATCTATTATATACAGCACAATGACTATAGTTAATAATAATGTATACTAGAAATTTGCTGAGAGTAGATCTCAAGTGTTTTCCTCATACACACACACACACCCCACACACAGATAACTATGTGAAAGGTGATAGATATGTTAATTACTTGACTGTGGTAATTATTTCACCATGTATACATATATCAAAATATCATATTGTATACCATGAATACATACAGTTTTTGTTTGTCAATCATACTTCAATAAAGCTGGAAAAATACATTTTCAAAAATTATGGTGAAAAGAATGGAATGGTTTTACCTTTTGTCAAATCTCTTTTATGTCTGGCTTAATAAGAGGTTCTTATGTCTTCTTTTTGTGGTATGACATGTCAAGTGGCCTCCGGAAAACATCACTGTAGGCTCATGAGAAAATGAGAATCTAAAAGGCAAATAACACCCTAGTATCATTTTGAATATAGTTGTGAATTTGAAGACCCTTTTGAAAGGTTTCAGATTTCCCCTGGGGATCCTGGATGACATTTTGAGAATCACTGCTCTAATTATTTATAAAGATTTTCCTTTATTTTGAGCTCATATTTTTCTTCTTCTACTTTCAAGGCCCTTGTACTAATCTCAAGAACCATAAAGAATAAGTCTGATCTCTGTTTCAAATGGTATCTCTACTCAAATATTTTATGACAACTCTGTTGTTAACCCTGTATCTTTACTTCAGGATCAACTTTCATAGTTATTTCAACTAATGTTCATGTGACAAATCCCAATTTTTCTTTCTATCTTAGTTATATTATCCTTGGACCTGCACTCATTAGTCATTTGTTCTTTTGGTAAAACAATTAGGGTTGAGTACAATATTTCAAGATAGTCTGAATGTTGGGAAGTAGAGAAAAAAAAAATCTTAACCTGGATTCTGTGTCTCTTAAATTTATATACAATTTGATCCATATTTTAACTTGCTAATGTTAAGCTTTCCTATTTTACAGTTTAAAAATGATGTATAGAACTTTAAAAAATCTATGTCATCTTATTGGATAATGGATCATCAGTTTAGCTTGTGGAACTTGATGATGTTATATGAAGTATTCATAATATTTATGACAGATAGTTTTCACCAAATTGTTTCATTTTCCTCCTGGACATACAGCACGACCACATACTGAGCCCTCCTTTTATCCAGGTAGAGCCCAGGACTGAGTTCTGGTCAGTGGGGTGTAGGCAGAAATGTCATATGATACATTTCAGTGCTGGCCAGAAACATGCAATATAAATATTTGCAGTCTCTCCCCAATTGACTTGCTGCAAGTGAGAACTCTGAGAGTACTAGAAAGTGGGAGGAACTTGGATCCAAGTTCACCATTTGAAGGAAAACTTTCCAGAAAAGCCTCCTGAAGAGGAAATCCACTTTGATTCTTCCATGAGCTAGAAAGTGTTATGTATTGCTTTAAGCTCATGGGATTTTTAATAGCCTATGCCACTACATGTTCTCAGCTTTATTAAAACACTCTATGCTGACATTAATCTGTTACTCAATCCCTGTTTTGCCATAGTCATTCAATCAGAAAAGACCATACTACTTCAACTGTACTAATTGTACTAACCCTGCTGTCATTTATCGCACACTTATTTATCTTATCCACAAGAATACAAGATAACTTTTGATAGATGCTATGGTGAAATTCGGATAAATGATGAATAATGTTGTCATCATAGAATGAGTTGGGATGTGTTCCCTTATCTTTTTTTTTTTAAGATTTTATTTATTTGACAGAGAGAGAGAAAGAGAGCACAAGCAGGGGGAGCGGCAGAAGGAGAGTGAGAAGCTGGCTCTCCGCTGAGCAGGGAGCCCGACGCAGGGCTTGATCCGAGGACCCTGGGATTATGACCTGAACCGAAGGCAGGTGCTTAACTGGCTGAGCCACCCAGGCGCACCTGTGTTCCCTTATCTTTAATTTTGTGAAAGAATTTGTGTAGAATTGGTATTAGTTCTCCCTTATACGCTCAATAGACTTCACTACTGAAATCATTGAGCCTGAGGTTGTGGGAACATTTTTAACTACAAATTCAATTTCTTTAATAGACATAGGTTGCTTAGGTCATTATAATATTCTACCTTTGACATATCACTTTCACATATAAGACAAGGATATCATTTCAGATATAAAATATTTACAATAATATACATTTATTTATTATTTATTTATTATTTATTTATTTATTTATTTTCCATTTCTCTTTACCTGGCCTTTCACTATTGTCATATATTTTACCTTTACATAACTTATGAATACTACAATACTTTTAAATTTTTGTTCAAGCAGTTTATCTTTTAAAGAAACAGAAATAATTTTAAAAATCACATACATTTCTTTATCAGTCTTAAACTACATCTCCTCATTTCTGGTGCTCTTTATTCCTTTGTATAAATCATTATTTCCACATGGTGTCATTTTCCATTTGACCGAAGGACTTCTTTTGACATGTATGCAGGGGTTCTGGTATTATTTCAGTTTTCTTTCTTTTTTTTGTTTTTAATGTCTGAAAACTTTGTTATTTTACCTTCTTTTCTGAATATTGCCCACTGTCTCTCTAACCCCTTCATATGAATCTATCTGTGGTCTAGGGTGGTTTCTTCATATGAACATGCCATCTGTACTCTGCTGAATACTTGAGGGACTCCTCTGCACATCAACTCTGAGCAGCTTTCTCCCCTCTCATATTCTGCTCTATACATTCCAGCAATCTTGGTATCCTTGGACCTTCAGTTTTGTCTCCTCAACTCAGAGTCTGCTGGATTTTCCGTGCATTTCACGTCCTGCCCCACCCTTCCCACACCATCTCTTGAAAACTCTCAAGGCAGTAGATTACTCACCTCATTCACTTCCCGTCTCTTAAAGACTACTTTTTTATTACCTGAAATCCAGTGTCTTGAAACTTTTTTTTTTCTTCATGTATTTTCTTCTTCTTCTTCTTCTTTTTTTCTTTTGGGTGTTTCAAGTAGAAGTTAAGTCTGGTCTCTGCTATTATTCCATCTTGTCTGGAAGTGGAAGTCCCTCCTTTGGCTGTACTTTTAGTGCCCATTTTTAAATTTATTTTAAAAAGTTTGCCTTTGTTTCACCACTGCCTCAGAAGTTTCACCTTCTTAGAGTTTTTTTGGTATCCTTTTCTCTTTCTAGTCTAGCAAATTTTCCTCTCCTCAGATAAGCTGAAGTAGTGGAGAACTT
Organism: Phoca vitulina; assembly: GCF_004348235.1. Taxonomy (NCBI): domain Eukaryota; kingdom Metazoa; phylum Chordata; class Mammalia; order Carnivora; family Phocidae; genus Phoca; species Phoca vitulina. The sequence goes on from NW_022589709.1 coordinate 29,743,986, forward strand.
CGTATCTTCTCTTCAATCAAAGAAGATACTTTGATTCTGTGAATTTTATCTGATAATCAAGAAATTCTCTCTTTTCTTATCTCTTTTGTAGAGTATAAAATCTTCGTCCTTGTCCTTTAGGAATATGCTCTGAGAACTTTCACGAGTTATAAAGTAGAAATGTAAGGGTTTTTTAAGGTTTGCTTTGTTTTATTTATGTCTACTGACTTGAGTTCTGTTCATTAAAGCTCCTATTTGTATATACAAGTAAATTATTTTACTAATTAATAGTAGCCTGATAGCTCCCTCAACCTTACACTAGACTTCTACCAACTTCCAATAAACTGTAAAAAGATTACTATGAAAGAATGTATGACAATTCCTCACTCACCACTATCATTCCCTCTGTTACTGGCCTATTTCCTGCTTCTAATTACATTGAGCTTTTGGGTGCATTTGACATTAATCTGCCTAGAAATAGGTTGTTGGAACAAATGACATCTTGATGTCCCTTGTAGTTCTATAAATCTAAATTTTAATAACCGTCATCATCCACTTTGTTAAGAAACGGTAGTGATTAAATTGTAGGAATGACTGGACTATCAAGAGTGGCAGCATGGCTGTTTCTCTATTCAGCAAAGCTGGTGTTTTGTCATGATGATGACCTTGTGATTACATATATTCTACAAAATGATAACATTGATGACTGTTTCCTGGCATCAAAATCAGATCTTGAGCAGAAAAGAAATATGTTTTAGAAATATTATCCTAACTATTCATTTGTTGTAGAATAATTTCTTCTAGCTTAAAGCATTTCTTGATATATATATAAATCCAAATACGCTATCTTCACTATACCTAATGTTGTATATTTGTATAATAAATACTCTTCTATAGAGTTCACAGTATTTTGAGTAAATTATAATATTAATTACTTATCAGTGAAATGCTTAATTTGATATGGTACAGTAAATTTTCTGCTAGTATGCATTTTTCACTGCCTGAGTTAGCTTTCTTATGGGATTATAGTATTAAATGTTTACATGTTTTCTTTTTTAAAAATTATAATCATCCATGTTCATAGATATGTCTTTCTTAATGATTTATGATTAGTATTACTAAAAAAATATAACTGCAATTTCTTCTAAACATAAATGTATCTTTCTGTGCAACTGCAATCAAAAAGTATTAAAAATAATCTAGTTCAGCATTACATTTTTCTTAGATATAATTTATTTTTAATTACACATTTTGTAGAGGATTTAAAATAGAAAAGATAAATGAACAATACTAAGATCACTTAGATTGTGCCATTGCTTTTATTTAATAAATATAAGATCCAGTGGTATTAATAAGTCCTTAATAGTGGTGTTTTTAATTACCACAACAATATCTGCACTTGACCATCTTCGTATTCAGGCTCTCTCAAGATCCTGTAATTTTAAAATTCTGTGAGTGTCATAGTGTTATATTACTAAAGGATTTACATCCACTATACAACTGGAAAGGAACTAATAAACTATTAAAAGTACACAGAAAGAAAAATGATAAAGTACTCAAGATAGGCATATATTTCCATCCGATAGGTATATCTACATGGAAGGCCAACATATAATAAGATTTCTTTAAGCATGGAATCAGACCAAGGGGAGCTAGTGGGATAATCTTGATAGCTTCTGTCATTAAGCCACTTTATCTTGGTTCATCCAATTCCTGAAGGGAAAGACCTACTGCACATTCAAGAGAAAGATCCATAGGCAGGGACATCTGCTCCTGTGTACAATGTTGGAGCTTTACTATAAAATTTGGATACTATTCTTTATCCCATTCTCTACCCTTTAAAAATATATCAACTGAAATCCATTAAAAGAATAGCAATTTATTAATTACCTTCTGAAATTTAACATGGTGTATCTTGACTATGCTCACTAGATTTACCCTACATTGACCAAAGAATTAAAAAAATCATAATAATAAAAAAAGACAACTTTCCACAGAATTATAAGAGAAAAAATTCTAACAAATTTTTTTTGTTTTGCTTTGTTTTGTTGTCTCTGTTGCAAACCTGAACCCCCTTCCTTCCATCATTGCAGCACAAAGGATGTAAGGGAACAGGAAAGTGGTGTTGATAACTTTCAGTAAGAGCAAGATGTATTTAAGATGAAGCAACAGCGCTTTCACCAATCTTTAAAAAAAGTACTACTCTTTATTTTTTTTTTTTAAAGATTTTATTTATTTTTTGAGAGAGAGAGAATGAGAGACAGAGAGCACGAGCGGGAAGAGGGTCAGAGGGAGAAGCAGACCTCCCGCTGAGCAGGGAGCCCGATGCGGGACTCGATCCCGGGACTCCAGGATCATGACCTGAGCTGAAGGCAGTCGCTTAACCAACTGAGCCACCCAGGCGCCCAAAAAAAGTACTACTCTTTAGCACTGCGAGAGTGGAGATTTCTCCTTACACAGTACCAATTTAAGTGCATGATGATTATGCTACTTTGATTCTGATAGTTTAATTTGAATTTGTTAATTCAAAGCTTGTGCAAAAGAGTCTTAATCCATGATTGTGTTTAATCATATTTCATCAAAGCAAAATTTGCTGGTTGTTTAAATTACTTCATATTTCATAGACAAAATCATGATCATATGTACATTTACACCTTTAGACATCACTCTAAGTCCATTTCTTTTCTTTTTTTTTTTTTAAAGATTTTTTATTTATTTGACAGAGAGAGACACAGCGAGAGAGGGAACACAAGCAGGGGGAGTGGGAGAGGGAGAAGCAGGCTTCCCGCTGAGCAGGGAGCCCGATGCGGGGCTCGATCCCAGGACCCTGGGATCATGACCTGAGCTGAAGGCAGACGCTTAACGACTGAGCCACCCAGGCGCCCCTCTAAGTCCATTTCTGTGGAAACTTTTTACAATAGAAGGCCTAGGGGGATTCCATATCAAGCCTAATTTGGATATCTGCAAAATCTGAATATCTGCACTTCAGAGCAGAATTAGTCTTCCAAACCTTATCAACATCAAATCATATGACTGTTGATCTCTTAGAATGGCTAGCAAAAATTCTAACCAATAGTGATAGGCTGTAGCAATTCAGAGAGAACTTTGAGTTCAAGTCTGTCAAGGCACTTATTAGCTATATGGCTTTAGGAGAGTTACTAGTCCTCTCTAGGATATAGATTCTTTAATATGTAAAATGTAGATAATAATAGCTACTGCTCTAGTAAGGGTTAATAATGGAATATATAGAAGAAATTTTAAAAAAAGATAGTTCCTACTTCTACTCTTTCACTATGTTCTTGGCCAGTTTAGATTGTCAGGGAACAAGGAACAGGATGTATGTCTGTTCAAAGTAAAATATATGTATTTTTGATCTCAATCCCTCAGCTCAGTAAATAAAGCAGATATAACTGAAATAAAGTTTGCACAAAATAGTAGCTATCATGTGTCGTGCACTGTGTATTTTCTTCTGAATTCTAGTTTATCTCATTAAGAAGTAATAGTATTTGAAAACATTCCTCTAAACCATTTTAAATGAGGTTAGTGACTAGAGTTAGAAGAAATAAACACATCTTGTTTTAGGATGAGGGGTAACTTTTCCATCACCATATTCTCTTCTCTAGGATTAAGGCTATGCTTGGATATGATCATCATATACTACCAAATCATTGCTATTCAGGAGGTATTAGCACTGAATCTGGAAGTAGCTTCTTGGACAGGCTATCAGCCAGGTGTTAAATGAAGACAGCAAAACCTGGAAACTCTCTCCAATTTTTAGTGAAGTAATCTTTTAACCAAAGGACCCTTATAAATGAATAATAGTACTAATGTATTGAAAACAATATAAGACAGGTGTAGATAGTATCTAGACATCTGAGACCTCGATTAACTTTGCTAAAGGTAGTCCAGACGCATTGTTTTGAAGTTTTTTTAATAATCGATAATTAGATTTGAGGAAGTAGTTTCCTTAATAGTCTGAAGTCTTAGGAAATGTAACAGCTTTGTGTATATAGCCCTATTACACAGCAAAAAAGGAAATATGTGTGATTTATATTATGTTCCTTATCGCAAGACACATTTAATTTAGGGAAAGATTAACATCTTGAGATGTTGATACAGTTTTAAAAATGTCTTCGTTTAAAATATATTATTTTAGTATGCATTAGTGTATGTTCAGAAGGCAAAGAGAATGGATCCTTTGAAAACCTAATCCTGTCATGACATGTCACTCCTTGGTTCCAAACCTTCCTATTTCACTCACAATGGAAGCCAGAGTCCTTATAATGGCTTTCAAGGTTTAGCCCCAATCACTTCTTCCCCACCCCATCTGCACCCCTTCACCTGCCTTCAACTCCTACTGTTCTCCAACCATTTCATTCACCCCAGCCATTCTGTTCTGCACATGAGACTCCCTCCCTTATCTCCTCCAGGTCTTTGCTCAAACTCAGTGAGGCCTTTCCCGTCCACCATTTTTTGATGAATGAATGAAAGAATGAATTGTAACTATTGCATAATAGTGTTTTTAAATTGATTTCACAGGTAGAAATTATTACATGAATATCAGCATTGCTGATCTTAGCTATGCAATATACAGCAGAAAGAATATCATATATAGGCTTTTAAGGATTTCTAATTTCTGTATCTTCAGTTTTGGGGTAGCCAAACCAAACAGGTGGTTATGTTGCCACGTTAATGGCCGTGGTAATGGGGGGGGAGGCCGGTGGGGATTTCTGTTTCTAGGGAGCATGACAGGTAAAAGTCTCACCATGATGTTCAAAATCCAAAGTATTGTATTTGTGGCTGCTTGACTCTTGGCAGTCCAGACCTAATCCGGTTTGGTAGTCAGCAAAGGAAGAAAACCGGCAGGATATTTTCTGGAATGATCTCCTGATGCAACTGTGTTTACAGCTTTCCTGTCAGCACCCAGAGGGAGCTTTATGGCCACCAGACTCGCAACCTCTGGTTAGTTCCCAGGCCTTGGGCTCTGGGAAGCAGCGCGGCGGGCTGAGGGGCTTCGCGGGGTCAGCTCGCGGCGTCCGGGCCGGGCCGCACGCCCGCGCGCCGCATTCCAGTAAACCCCCGCGGCAACAGGTGAGGCGCGGCCGAGCGCCAATCACACCACCAGCGGGCCCGGCGTCCGCGCTCCGCGCTCTAGGCGGCGGCGAGCTCGAGGAGGAGGGTCCCGGCGGCTGCGCGGCGGCGGCGGGCGGCGGGCGGCGGCGGGCGGCGGG
>NW_022589709.1:29749595-29785417 GCF_004348235.1 Phoca vitulina
CGCACGGGGGCGCTGCCACCTGCGCGGGGGAGGAGCCAGAAGGGAACCGGGTTTTTCTGCAGCTCGAACGCACTGGAGTTGGGAGAACCCATCCTGACCATGAAGGGCGGCAAAGGCATCGAGAACCCGGCTTTCGTCGCCTCCAGCCCAGACACCCCGCACCGTTTGTTTGCATCGCCCTCTCACGTCGAGGTCTCTGACTTGTCCACCAATACCCAGAGACAGAATTCGCAGCCACAGGAGCCTCAGAAGCCCCAGAACTCACCGGAGGCACCCCGGCCTTCGGCGGATCCCGCTGTCTCCCAAGAGCTGTCCGTTCCAGAGCCGCTGAACGAGTTTGAGGAGGGACCCTGTGGGTGTGGGAACTTACAACCGCGGAGTCTCCAGCGCTGCAACACGCCCCAGGGCTTTCTGCTTTACTACTGCCTTTTGGCCCTCACGCAAGGTAATGGCCAGCGCCCGCCCGAGAGAGGGCAGTGGCCCAGCGAGGGCGCAGAGGGGCGCGCGGAGCTGGTGGGGCGGAGAGGGCAGGTGCGCGCCGAGCCCGCATGGTCGACGCGCGGCGAGGCAGCCCTGGCCTGGGGACTTGCAAGCGCTCCCACAGACGTCAGCAGGGTCAGGCATCCGCATTTTAGCTTTTCCTTTGTTGTAGCAACTTTTAAAACTTGCCGTACGAGCTTTTCTCCCCCCCCGCCCCTTTTTTTCCTTTTGTGTTCTACCTCAGTTAGTCGTTTCGATTCCTTAAAGGAAGGTGGAAATTCCTGGAGCCTTCCTTTGGGAACCGTTTACACTGGGGGTATCCAATTCTATGCTACGGAAGCATATATTTTGCTAAGCTCCTTACTGAAGGGTCTTTTTTTTGGTGTTTTTTTTTTTTTTTTTTTTTTTTACATTGTTCTGGAAGGGAAGGATTAATTTGCAGGTGAGGGTAAGGTAGTTCTCAAAGGAGAAACTTGTGGTTAGGTAGCAGCATTCATGTTTTGTGTGTATATTTAGTTTGAGTTGTGTGCAGGTACAGGTGGAGCCCAGTAAATGTTAGCAAAGGCTCGAGGCGTTGTTGAAGGGTGAGGCTTTTGAAACGCAGAGGAGTTGTGCAGTATCTGTTTCGTTCCAGGATCTCTTTTAGGGTCTCTTGGGAGTTACTGATGAAGTCCACGTTTATACCCTTAGGAGTTTGCAGTCTAAACCTGGTTTGGAGGAGTGAGAGGTAGAGTAGAGGGAGAATGGCTCCCAGGAAAGAAAGCATGGAGAAGGTAAAAGCTGTTGCTGTGTTGCCTAATGCAGGGGGTGAAAGAAACCGGAAGTTACACTAAGGTGACAGACACATTGAGGAGAGGTGGGCATTAAGATGGAGCATCCTGAAGGAAATGCTGAAGGTTAGTTAGAATTTGATGGTATGTAGATATTTTTTGGTCACTTGAGTCTTACTTTCAAAGTATTTTGTAAAGAGACCATCCAGGGCTGATTGAAAGAAGTGTAATCCAAGAAATATGTTTGAGGAGGGGGATCTTTTTTAAGATTAACAGAAGAGTAAATCTAAATATATTCTTTCTGTTCTTATTCCTGCTCCCCTGTCTGAAAGGAACTCAGCGCCCCTTGCTTTTGCACATTAGGTGTTCAGGAAGTAAGCATTGATTGAAGGTCAACTGCAGCTCTTCTGCCAAAGGTTGTTTTGTGCTAAAAATTTATTTCCATTTCCACCTTTCTTGTCCCCACCCAAGTTAGCCTTCTCTCAGTGTCTTGGTCTTAGTTGTCCAAAATCCATGATCAGACATTTCAGTGCCAAAGGAATGCAAAGTTCAAAGAAGTTGGACACAATTAAAATTTCTTGTTTTATCTTAGAACATATTCTGAAATTCCTGTATTCCAAAACACATACATCTAATGTAAAATGTTGTTTAAAATTATTAGCAAATATTATTGACACTCCTAAAAAGATGTGTCAGGTTTAGCCTAGAGCTACATCTACCCAGAGGTCCCCAATTTAAGAAGCATAATCCTAGATGAAGGTGACCCAATAAATTCTTGTTTCAGTTTAAATCTGAATTATTACCATTTAAGTTTGAATTATTACCATGTTTCTCGGACATGATCCCTGGGAGGTCCTTTTCCATGGTATATTAAGAAGTGCTTGGGAAAAACAAAAACAAAAACCCAAAACTTGTCAGGTTAGTTTACTTAACACAGAGTTTCTCAAAGATAAACAGAGTTTCTCTTAGCACTTAACATCCTAATGTGCCTCCTATTTTCATGTATGTATAATAGAGACATATAGTATACAATATTTCATGAAATTTCCTTTTTTAAAGCAGAGTTCTTAGAACTTTTGTAGCATAGAATTCAGAGTGGTATTCATAGGCTTAATGTGCTAAACCTCCAGAAGAGTTTATAAATTTACTTTCTCAGAGAAGTACCAAAAAGACAATGAGTTTTCATGATTGACTTTTAATCAGTATGGCAAGTGTGTTGGGAAGTTGATTTTTTTTTTTGGGAGGTGGACTTGATTTTTGGATGGGGAAAGTTTCATATTCTCAGTTTTATCTCACAAGCATGTCATTCCTAGGTACATTAGACACTTTACCTTTAAATTTTAAGAATTGTAAATTGTCTTTTGACTTATTAAACTGGCATAAAAGTAAAATCATGTTAGGACTTTTAAAACTTGTTGTATCGATTTTCTTGAAATGTATTTCCAGTTAACAGTCTCGATAAAGCAAAATTTAAAGAGGTTGTAGAAATCATGGCTTGTGTATACTCTGTTAATTAATGAATGAAAACAATTCATGGTATCCTCTTAAGTAAAGGGGGTAACTAGTTAAAAACTGTAATTTGATCAGATGCTTTTTATTTTCAACTCATACTAATGTTTAGACTCCTGTAAATTTAATCTGTATCTGGACAGAACATTTTTGTTAAGTCAGTCACAATTAAATTTTCAACTTTTCCTTGTTTACCTTATATTCTTCCATCATAGTTGTAATAGACAGTTGAAGTGTATATTTTTTGTTTACTTTGCATATGATTTAGAATGCCGGTAGTTGAAATGACTCTTAGCGTTTATATTTGCTCTAGGACCTTTTAAATTATAACTTTAATGTCTATAAAAGTGTTAGAGGAAAAGAGGTTTGAGAGCTCAATTTCACCTTTCATAAGACTAAGTCAAGGATCTCTAGTTACAGATAAGTATGTTTAATAATTAAATAACCTGGGAGGCAATTGGGCATTACTTTAATGACCAATGGAGTTACTTGTATTTTTGTACTCTTCTGAGTGAGGTCCATGAGTATGCTACTCTTGGAGTCTTTCTGGCGAACTGACTTCATGAGAATTTACTGCCTGATTTTCTATTTGTCATATAGAGAAAAATGAAGTTAGCTACAATTTAGTATGTGGTAAGCATTGATTTTATTTAACACCTGAAAATTCACAAATGTACCATTTAAAAAGCAAACTGATTTTTAAGGAAGTATGTTTGAGTTGCTAGCTTTGAAACTTTGGGACTTTTAAAATTGGTACATTAAAAAAATATCAAAATAAATGACAGACTTTAGTCATAACCAAATTTTAGTACATTGTGTTAAAAATCATAATCCATATGGTGAAGTTAATAAAAATCATGCACATACGTTTTCTTTTCTCTTTTTTAGGTATTATAGTAAATGGCCTCGTAAATATTAGCATTTCCACTATTGAGAAGCGCTATGAAATGAAGAGTTCTCTGACAGGCCTGATATCATCAAGCTATGATATCTCATTCTGTTTGTTATCTTTATTTGTGTCATTCTTTGGTGAAAGAGGACACAAACCAAGATGGCTTGCATTTGCATCCTTTATGATAGGACTGGGAGCACTTGTATTTTCAATGCCAAAATTTTTTGGTGGAAAATACCAGCTGGGGTCCTTTTTTGAAGGTAAGTTTCTGTTGTGTTTTTGTTTGTTTTAATTTAAGAAGTACTATAAAACAAGGCCTTTAATTCTATATTGCAACTCACTTGTACAGGTAAGGTAAGGACTTAGTCTCCTCTACTGTTTACTGCTTTGTTTTGATGTGAATTGTGTGAAGTAGATTACAGAGATTACATTATTCATTGCTTCAGTTGTTATTTACATTATTAATCCTCTGATACTCATTCTCCAAATTACATACAGTCCTCAAAAAGCAATGATCAATTTTCCTTTGCACTTGTAACCTCATTGGGGTTCTAAGATCTATAGTTTTCCCCTTTGTGTGTGTGTGTGTGTGTGTGTGTGTGTTTTAAAGATACTATTTATTTATTTGAGAGAAAGAGTGAGAGAGAGAGCACGAGAGGAGGGAGGGTCAGAGGGAGGAGCAGACTCCCTGTTGAGCAGGGAGCACAATGCTAGGATCCCTGGGACTCCGGGATCATGACCTGAGCCGAAGGCAGACACTTAACCAACTGAGCCACCCAGGCACCCCCCAAACCACCGCCCCCCGCTTCTGGTTTTATTTGCTGTGCTTACAGCTCTGCACCCTGGACATATTGATTCCTGATTCCTGAGATAAGAGAGATGAAATTTATAGAACTGAAGCCTTTCCTAAGAACTGAAGCTAGCTGTACTTATGACTGTAGTTTAGAGATTCAGAACTTCATGAGTTATCTAACATGTTGCTCTGGTTAGTTGAAAAAAGTACATTATACAAAGGCTCAAAACGAAATTTGACTGTATTTCTACTTTTTTTTTCCTCCCAAAAATCATTTTCAATGGAAAAATAATTATGGTAGAGCCAGAGGGATGTGCTAATGAGGACCTTAACATTTTTATTGTCTTTCCTGGGATTTTTAATAGCAAATGTTGAGAAAAAGAGGGCTATGAAATTAACTTTCAGGAGTTAGGTAAGTGAAGAAAAGGCTTAGGGTAAGAAGAAAGGAGAACTGGGGCCTGCTGCAATATAGGCATTATTTTTAAAAAGTTAAGGCCATTACATTTGTGAGTTTTAATATTGAAAATTAATACTAAAGTGTTAACATTCCTAAGACCAACTTCCAAATTATAGAATGACGACAAATTGGAAAGTATTTTTAACAATTTAACAATAATATTTTTAACAATTATGCATCATGGTTTTAGGAGTATACTTATTAGGTAAGCAGCCTTCATTTTGGAAATAAAAATAGAATATACAAGCATATAGGACCAATAGAGGGTTTTTTTTCCCCCAAAGATTTTATTTATTTATTTGACAGAAAGAGAGAGACAGCTAGAGAAGGAACACAAGCAGGGGGAGTAGGAGAGGGAGAAGCAGGCTCTCTACTGAGCAAGGGGCCAGAAGTGGGGCTCGATCCCAGGACCCTGGGATCATGACCTGAGCCGAAGGCAGACGCTTAACCAACTAAGCCACCCAGGAGCCCCCAATAGAGGGTGTTTTTAAAGTGTGGTAGAATTTGGAATAAATGAGATAAGGAAAATATTTTATCAGTGGAAAGATCACTTATATAGATTCTAGTACATTATCTAATATTGGACAAGATTCTGTAAGGCCAGTGTCACGTAATTTCACTGGAGGTAGTTTTAGGAACAAGGCACACTAGGCTTTAGTATGATACTTTTGAAATTTTAACAGTAAGGTAAAGTCTAAACCTGAGTCTGTCACACAAACATGATACTGATTCTGTGATAGCAAAAATACTGTGTTTATTGCATTTACGTGGTAATCTTTGTGCTAAATCAGATTCCTCACTCTTCCAGTTGATCAGATGCCCTACTTGTTCTTAAAGTATATAGCTTCGATAAAATCTCTGACTCTCTAAACTAAAACATAACCCCTGTTCCAGTGCCAAAGCTTGATCTCTCTTCAGCAATTTTCTTAGCTTCATCTCTTGCCATACACACTTTGAATTGCAGCTAATCTGAACGATTTATAATTCTCAAGGGGAAATGGCCACAAATTAAGGTGTGTGTGTGGGTGGGGGGCAGAGATGAAGCCGAGAAGATTGCTAAAACCAGGTCACATTATGGTGTACTATGTAAGTTTTCACTAAGTTCTTTTTGATTATGTCTTATTGATATTTTTTATTATTTTAGTTGAAGTAGATTAGATAGAGGAATTGGCTGATTGTGAGGTTTTTAGTCTAAATTAGACTCATAGTTTATATAATAGCTTATCACTGGCAAATGGAAGCAAAAACTCAGGTTGCCCTTATGTTCTGTCATTCATAAAATGAATATTGATACGGATTGTACATGGTGCTGAGATAATAGCAGTGAAACAGTTTCATGCCATCAGGATTTTATGTAGTAGTGGGAAGAAATACAAAGTTGATAAACAAAATAATTGAGGATTAAAGTGAGTGTATGAAGGGAACAAATAGTATGAAGTAATAGTGTATAAAAGAGAAAATATGTGGGCAACCGAAGGCCGTTGTGACAATAACTGGATAATGAGGAGCCAGCTTTGAAAGATGCTTTCCAGGTTGGAGAAATACATGGTAAATGGCCTTGGAGGGGGAAAGAGGTTGGTAGGTTTTAGGAATTGTCACTTTGGCCAGCATGATCAAAGCAAGGGAGAACATGGCATGAGATGAATTGGAGAGACAGGTAGACGCCAACATGAGGCATTTAGATTTTCCTTTAAGTGCAGTGGAAAGTCATTAGGAAGTTTTTCCTTTTTTTTTTTTTTTTAAGATTTTATTTATTTGAAAGAGAGAGAGGAGGAAGCACACGAGCAGGGGATGGGGGTTTGTTAGAGGTAGAGGGAGAAGCAGACGCCCCACTGAGCAGGGAGTCCGACTACGCAGGGCTCCGTCCTAGGACTCCAAGATCATGACCTGAGCAGAAGGCAGATGCTTAACTGACTGAGCGACCCAAGTGCCCTGAGAAAGTTTTCCAAAGAGACGTGCATGAGCTTATGTTCTGATATCATTTTGGCTTCTGTTGCTCTGAAGGACGAGAGTAAATGGGAAAAAATCACCTAGGAGTTTTTTACTAGAGTCCAGGTGAGAGATAAAGGTGGTTGGACTGGGTTGGTATCAGTAGAGATCTAAAGGAATGATTGATTCACAATGTATTTTCAAGGAAAAAGAGATAGGACTCTTTGGTAGATTGATTATGAAAAAGGAATGAGTAATGACTCCTTGATACTTGGCTTGACCAACTGGGGCCATTCACTAGAATGTAGAACAGCATTAGGAGTGGAAATCAAGAAATCAGGTTTGGAATTAGTGTGAACTGAATATTATATATCTATCCAGTGTTGTAATATGTATCTTTGAACATACATGTTTATATAAGTGTGCCAGTTACTCTTTAGTTTTCATTCCTAGAAGTGCTCATATTAGGTTTGAAGGCCTTCCTCATTCTAATTTTTGATAGATAATGCCACACTGACTTTTAGGAAGGGATGTACCAGTTACTCTCTCACACTTAGTATATGAAAATGCCTAGTTGCTATTTTGAATTTTTGCATTTTTTAGGAATGTGCCTTTGTGGTATGTATGTGTCGTGTTAACAGTATAACCAATACAAAATTCAGGACCAAAACCACATTACATATCTAAAGGAACGGGACTCAGGCATTTAGAAACAGAAGGAATGTTAGAAATCATAAATTCCTTCTTTTACAGTGTAGAACCTTAGGATAAGAGGTGAAGTGACTTCATAGTGATTTCATAGAGAGGTCAGTAATAGCTAAAACTAGTACTAGTTTTTATACTTTGTTTATTGTTTTTAATTTTTTTGTTTATTTCTCATAGGTTTATTAACTATATTGAATAGTTTCAATATTTTTATGAATTTATTTTTTAAGTGCTTACTTATTACATAATTATTTTTATGAATTTAAACCATTTTCTGCAATTTCAAATAGCCAGTTATAATGATCTATATTTTCTTAAAAACATAATAACTTGTCTGTTCAAGTAAGTTAATCCACTTTTGCACATTTTGGACTCTGTAACCAAAAAGCTTAATGATTTGTCCAAGTCTAAGGAGAGTATACAAGAAAACTGGAGATCAGTGGGCAAAGAAACAAAAGAGTTGAAAACTCCCTGTAAATAAATTGGAAACAAGGGCATGTACAATCTTGTTAGGTAATATAACATAAATAACCTAAAGAGCCTAACACTAAGAAATCATTTTATTAATTAAAATTATACATGTAATTTAATTTGAAAATGACATTGAGAGAATTAGCATTTTTCCTTCATGTGCTTTTTTTGTTGTTGTTTTTTGAACTTGAGAAAAGTCAGGGCTCAGTTTGGATGAAATCATCTCTATAAGAGGAGATTAAAGTGATATAATATAATGGTAATTAAAGGAAAACAAAATGTGAAATATGGTAAGCATGTATAATTTCTACAGGTGTTAGAAAAACAAAAGGATGTTAAGAGTTAGCAAAAGGTAGAAAAGTGTGTTTGAAAATAGCTTGAATTTTCTATTCTGTAAAAATCAAAGTAGGTTTGGAAAAGTTTTTTTTTAAGGGAAACTTTTATGAAGACCTAAGGGTTAGATGTGATTATCTAACTTTGGAGATAATATTTATCAAAGGGAAGTTTTGATTGTTATTGGATACAAAAAAGGGAAGAATTAAAATTGAGAGAAATGCTTCTCAGGACTAATTTTTATATATGTTAGCCTGAAAATAGAATAGTGTCATAAAATATTTTCAAGTAAATAATATTTGATATTTACTTTTGGTATATTTTAACTTGTTATAATATATTTTAATATAACTTTGGAATATTATAAAAATATATTAAGTAAATCTTTACCACATAATATTTTGTTTTCCTCCAAGCACTTTTTAATTCCTTGTGGATGAGTGTTAATTTAACGGTGTTAAGGAAAATAATCTTTTTGTCTCTTTGAGAGTTTGGGAGGGGGATCATTAGTAAAAACTTAGAAATTATGGGTAAGTAATTACTAAATCCAGTGAAGCTCTTTTTCTTTATTGACCAATAGTTGGTTAACTTTTCTTAAGTTGTATTATTTTCATGTTTCTCTTTTCCATTCCTTTCTCAGGAAAAGGTAGCTCTCAACACTTTACATTTACTTCATCATTAAATTTCTAATGTTTTAGATTGGTATTTCAGGAAGAATTCTGTACCAAAGGACGTTAGTTATGCAAAGTGACTATTTAAAATGTTGAACTAGGAAAATGATTAACGTGGGACTCAATGTGTGATTTAGTTTTAATTACTGTTTTGTCTTTTATCTTGTATTCATAAGGATTTTTTTAATATGGAATACTTGTCTAGATTGGAGAAGACATAGGGCCAAGGATCTTACAGTTTTACAATCGCTAATTTAATACAGTATACTTTAATTTTACTGGGCCTCTGAGTGTTCTTTCTTGATATTCCTTCTTCCTTATAAAGAATCAGTTTTATTTTTCTTATATTTCAATTTAATTATAACAAATGAATAAAAAGGAAAGATGATATCTTAGAAGATGTAATGGTGTAATAAAACAAATGATTCAAAAGATTTTTAAATTCAATACATACAATAAAAGATCTAGAACTAAATTTTAGGGATAGTCAGTGCTCCAGATGCAACTAGCACAGTTTTTAATATCCAAGGCACTTCAGTCTTCCCTAAACTTCCCAGATAATATGAGTTACCCTGGATGCTTACTACCGTCACTTAATGCCCTTGGGGATCCTGATTCAGTAAGTCTGGAGTAGGACTCAGGAATTTATATTTTTTAAAACTACCCAGGTTATCTTATCAGTCCATTTGGGGAAACATATGTCCAGTTTGGTGCTTGATTATTTTGTACCGTTTCAGCTGTGGGCACAGAGGTTCTTTTCATTTCAGGATTATTGCTTTATAAATTCCTTTAAAATAGAAGTTTCACAACTGTCATGAAATACTAGATACTTTAATGCAGCCAGTTCTGTTGAAATTCAAATGACCAAGCTATTGAAATAGAGGAAACTAACAGAGAAAATTAAGTAGGAAGGCATGTGTCAATGAGTTGTTAGCACAAACTCATTTCTGCTCACAGCTATAATTTGTAAGTAGAGACTTAAAAATGCATGCCCTTGTGCAAAAGAACATAATGTCCCAGCATTTCCCAAAGTATGATCTGCAGAGCACAGTTTCTGAAGATATTAAGAGTATCTTAAAAATAAGTTCCATGGTTCAATGAGTTTGGGAAAATCAAAGTTAAGGGGTGTCTCTGTTGCATCCCTATAAAAGTTAATGCAGTTTTGAATCCTTAGTTAGAGGATGTGATATGTACCAAAGGACTCCACTGCTTGCCCCTTTACTCGGCTTCTAGGGCTCACTTTATGTTTTCTCCCCCAGATAAGTGTTTTGGTGAACAGGCTTTGGGAATACCTGTTCTATGCTATCTTATGTAATTTTGAAAGCCCTTGTTGAATTTAGCATCTTCGTTATGGCCAGCTTTAGAATAGCATGTCATGGATAGTATGTGTTCAAGAAAGGTTTGTTGAGTTGTCAGATACATTAATGAATGAATGGATCCTTTCAGTAGAGGCATATTAGGAGTCTAATGACTTCCTTTCCACAGAAGGCAGTAAGAGCAGTTAATGTCAGATAGAGGCAGTTTGGGATGCTCTGTTCACATTTTCCATAAACTTGGCCTAAAGAGTAATGGGGCGTTTTTTCTTTCTTTCTTTCTTTCTTTCTTTCTTTCTTTCTTTCTTTTCTTTCTTTTCTTTCTTTTCTTTCTTTTCTTTCTTTTCTTTCTTTTCTTTCTTTCTTTCTTTCTTTCTTTCTTTCTTTCTTTCTTTCTTTCTTCTTTTTTTTTTTGTTTTTGCCACTGAATTGGGCGGAATTGTGTTATCAGAGGCAAAGTATAGATGATCTTTATGTGTAAGATTTGGGATCTGAAAAATTTGCAATGCGAAAAAGGAAGCTAAAATGAGAAGCATATTCAGAAATAGTAACACAGTGTTTTGATATTCTACTTTTGGTTTTTGTCTTAATTACTTGCTAAACTATGGATTTCCCTGTGTAGCTACCATGCGTCTAAGGTGATGCTAAAATGGCAGGATTTTTTCTTGATAGACTATTAGTAGGGATTACCCTTATTTGTTTTCATGTATAAAATAAAAGGAAATGCTCTGCTAAGGCATTCAAGTTGACCATAGGCATAGTTGTCTCTTACTGGTATAATGTATGAGAGGTAATAATTAAGCAATGTTTTTGTCGCTTCCTCAGAAAGGTTGGTAAAAATGTGGTTTGTGGCAAGAAAGAAATGAGGAAATTCTGTTTTCTAAGTCACTGTTCTTAAAAAATGCACGAAGAGCCACTGTGTGTTTTAATGTATTTTTTCCCTTTATTTTAATAATATTAGCACATTACATTCAAGGAAAGTATGCGGGAGTATAGCAGGGATATTAGGGTCAGACAAAACTGAATTTAAATTTTGCTCAAACATTGTGTGATAGAGCTATGTGGCCCTGGACAAGCTTCACTATAAATTATGATGATGATAATAACCCCTACCTCATAGGAGACTGTACACATAAGTGATAAGGCAGTACCTGGGGTAGGTAAGTGCTCATTAAATAGTAGCAATGAATAATGATGCTCATGATAATTAAGTAACAGCTATACTAATGTAAAAAACTACCTTTCTTGGGGCGCCTGGGTGGCTCAGTTGGTTAAGCATATGCCTTCAGTTCAGGTCATGATCCCCGGGGCCCTGGGATCCAGCCTTGAGCCTCGGTCTCTCTGCTCAGTGGGGAGCCTGCTTCTCCCTCTCCCTCCACAGCTTGCCCTGCTAGTGCTCTCTTTCTCTCTCTCTCAAAAGAAGGAAACCAACAAAACAAATGAAAAACTACCTTTCTTGGTTTGGTTAGTTATGGGCAACGGTAATTACAAAATCATATAAACAACTAAAAATCTTTCAAAATGGTACATATATTTTTTTTTTTCCTTTGGTAGGTGTCACTTGATACTGATGTATCTCAAGTCTGGCTAAACACTTCCAAAATAATATATTAGAGAGGGTTTTAATTAGCTATGTTTCCAGGATTATATTCTTAGGAGATGAGAAGGTAACTTTGTTTGGTGTAGCTCAGCTTAAATTGATCCACTCAAAATAGTATACTAAAATATTACCTTTTAAATAGTCAAAGTGCCTATTTAAATATCTTTAATTTTTTAATCTAATTTTAAACATGATACATCCTTTGCAAGCCATTCAGAAGATAAAACCAAAACCAAAACCAAAAAGAAATGGAATAAAAGGAAAAAAATGGTGAATAAATGGAACAAAAAAGGAAGGAAATAAGATATTTTTATAACACAACATAGATTACCCACTGCTAATATTGTTTAGCCTTCTTAATGTATATATACATTTATACATGTATTCACAAATAGTCACACATAATACACACATTTTCATTATAGTCATTAATACACACTCATGCACAATCACATCCACACACTCTTACTAACATTCATACATATTCATACATCTTACATCACATTTACACATATGTATTCAAATGTAAATTTTAAGGAAACACATTTTGAATTTCTAGATACCCACTTTTTCTTTAAGAATATATATTGGATATTGTTATATGTTAAAACAGAGTTGTGAATTATTTATACTTTTATATTTATTTTATAGATAACCTTTTTAATGGGCCCTCTTTTGTTGTGTTTTTTATTAATACATTTTTCTGGTTAGAGAAGTTCTGTGGGTCATTGCAGACAATTTGGACAATAGAAAGAAATAGAAAAAGAAAAAAATAATTCATTGTTTTTTCTCAAGGAAAACTTTGGGACCATGTTAATGTTTTTAATATGCCTATTTCTAATCAAGTTAGTATTTTGTATAGTTTGCAAACCTTGAGCATTCTTATTCTTGCATAACATTCCATTTTAAATTTTAACCATTCTCATAAAGTTGAATACGTATATTTAAAAAGTTTTCTATTGTAAATTACCTCATGCTAACATTGTTATGTTTAAAGATTTTACTATATTTTGGTAATTATACAGTATTTAACATTTTGGAATTGGATTTTTTCACTCAGGCTAATTCTCTAAAAACTCATCAGAGTGGTGGTTATCAATTATTCATTCCTTTTTATTGCTAATTACTAAGTAGTTTATGGTATGAATATATCATGCATGGTTTGTATAACCATTCACCTACTAAAGGACATCTGAGATGATCCCTTATTTGGCTGTTACAAATAAAGTTATGAACATTTGTACAGATTTTTGTGTGAACATAATTCTCATTTCTCTAGGATAGATGCCAAGGAGCAAAACACCTGGGTCATGTGGTAGTTTTATGTTTATTTTTTTAAGAACTGTTTAACTATTTTCCAGAGGGAGTGTACTATTTTATAGCCCACCAGAAAGTATGAGTGATTCCACCCTTGCCATCATCTGGTGCTGTCATTATTTTTTATTTTAGCCATTCTGATAGGTTGCGATGAAATCTCACTGTGGCTTTAACTTGCATTTTCCTAATGGCTGATGATGTTGAGCATCTTTGCTTGTGCTCATTTGCCATCTATTTATCCTTGGTGTAATGTCTGTTCATGTTTTTTGCCCATTTTCTAACTGGATTGTTTAATTTTTACTGTTGAATTTTGAAAGTTGCTTATGTATTCTAAGTCCTAGATCTTTGTCAGATAAGTGATTTGCAAATGTTTTCACCTGATGTATAGCTTATCTTTTCATACTTTTAACAGGGTTTTTTATAAGAGCAAAAGTTTTTTAATTTTGACGAAATTCAGTTTATCAATTTTGCCTTTTATGGATTATATTTTTGTTGTCAAGTCTAAGAATTCTTTACCTAGTTCTAGATCCTAAAGAGTTTCTAATTTTTTAAAAAAATGTTATTGTTTTCCATTTTTGTGTGTGATACATTTTGAATCTTGACTCTCTTTGTATTCCCATTAGCACTAGCATTCTCTGTGTTTTTCCTTTAATACTCCAAACACATAAGAAATCTTTTGTCACAATAATCATACTGGTTGGAAAGGAGAAAATACATAGCAGTCACTAGTTCAGAGAAATCGTGAAATCCCACTGGGAAGATGTTATGCTTGCTCCTTGAGTAAACCTGCTTCTTGGGAGGGGCTCAGTGTTCTCTGTTGGTCCTTTTTATTGTCTTTGGCTATATTTGAAGAGGGCAAAAAGAGAATATACTCCTTGGATGGTTGGAATCTGGATCAGCCTGTTTCTTACCTGTAGAAATTTGGGAGCTAAGGGTTATTGTCATACTCATTCAGTCATAATCCCTCTGAGAAGAGGCTGGTGAGTCATTTGGTGGTGCAGCTGTTTCAAAAGCCAGTGTGTTATCTAATTGATTCAGGTGTATGTGCCAATAACCATACTCATAGTTTTGTTGTATGTCTTATCTTTCCTAACCTCATGCCTCTCTCTGGACTTAATTAAGCATATCAGACTAATGGGAGAGTCATACTCTTAGGTACTTTTCTCTAAGTCGTATTTTCCAATTAAAAGTATTTGCTTGGTACCATCTTAATCCATTTAATGGTATTGACAATGAGTGTGACCAGAGCCTTGTTTTTAATCCATGACACAATCTGTTTTAATTGACCTTTGTTGCTCACAAAGGACTTCTGAGTTTTATCTTTTATAGGATTTGGATGAGAAGCAGTTGTCTCTTCCAACTCTAAACTCTAATCATCCTATTCCCTTTCATTCCATCCAGAATACTTGGCACAGATCCACTGACCACCCACAATATCATTACTGTCAGTTATTTGGGTTATTGGAGAAGTTCAGAAAGGCAATGACCCATAAGCCTCTGTAGGATGTTAAAATGTGTTACTTAACCAAGAGTTTCAGCACAAACTTGTACCACTGTTTAGCCTATTATCTGGCATAGGGTAGATAGTTTGTAGATATTTGTTGAATAAGGAGAGGGACACTCTATAATGCACAGACGAGCCCGCCACATGAAAGAGGACAGAAGGGAGGAAGGAACTGTTTCAGAAAGTTAATGAATAAACCAACTTACAGGATTTCTTTATTGAAATAATTCTGAGCTTTTTGAGTAATACTAAATTGTTCATGGGGTCCCTGGGAATAATGTGAAAAACATTTCTTTCTTGAAAAATTATCTGTAGCCATGCTATTTTCTTTTTGTAGATTGTATTTCCTATTATCTACATTTTGTTACCAATCTGGTCATGTTTCCAATTTCAGTTTTGTAAGAGCAATTAATTGCTATAATAAAAAGTATTTTACCTTTTGTCTGAGTTTTTAAGATAGACTCAGTGGTATTAAGAAGAGGTCATAATAACTAAGTATAAAATAGAAAATATTGGTCCTTTTGTTTTTACTAAATATGACATTTTCTAGGATACAATTTTTGTGACAGAATTCTGGTTACTTCAAACTGAAATATATTCTCTAGTCCTAATGTAGCATTTAAATTTCATTTATTACTGTCCTTAATCTATGATTTCTATCCATTCTTTTTCAGATTAATCTGTTACACTCTGACATTTCCATTTCGTTTTTTTGGCATTTATTCTTAATTTCTTTTGTTTATTTTTATTACTATAATGCTTAGAACATATAAATTTTGTATTTGTCAGGTTTTAATTTTTATAATATCAGTACTGTTACTACATCAGACTGAATTTTTGAGGAATGTAGGGGTTATAATTTATTCATCATTTTCAGTAGCTAAAATATTAGCTACTCTGTCAAATTTTAATAAATTGAATTAACCAGGGCTTTTTGCTATGAAATTTAATTGATCTTATATTATTTTTTTAAGATTTTATTTATTTATTTTTTAATATTTTTATTTATTTATTTGACAGAGACACAGTGAGAGAGGGACACAAGCAGGGGGGAGTGAGAGAGGGAGAAGCAGGCTTCCTGCTGAGCAGGGAGCCCCATGCGGGGCTTGATTCTAGGACCCCGGGATCATGACCTGAAGCAAAGGCAGACGCTTACCCAACTGAGCCACCCAGGTGCCCCAAATCTTATATTCTTATTGTAACCCTTGTTTTTTGTAAATTCAAAAAGACCTGTAGGATATAAGTTGTACTGGATATTCTTCATTTGTCCATCCAGATCCTGGGGAGATAGAAACTACATGGCTATGCTAATCTTCAGAGGCAAGGTTGGCTCCATTACACGAATAAGTTTCAGAAACCGAATTGGCATTTTTTTTTTAAGATTTTATTTATTTATTTGACAGAGAGAGACACAGCGAGAGAGGGAACATAAGCAGGGGGAGTGGGAGAGGGAGAAGCAGGCTTCCTGCAGAGCAGGGAGCCTGATGCGGGGATCGATCCCAGGACTCTGGGATCATGACTGGAGCCGAAGGCAGACGCTTAACGACTGAACCACCCAGGCGCCCCTGAATTGACATGTTTAAGTGGGAGAATTCTAAGTCTCATGGGCAGAAACCCAGTCTGAATCAATATTGTAGGGTTTCACAACCCTTTAACCAATTCCCAGATCTAAGCTAGTTCACAGATACAGAATTCGTTATTGATAGGGAGGCTAGATATCTTTGAAGAGTTTTACAACAAAGCCAGGAGTATGTGATGCTTCTCTTTTCCTAAACCTATCCTAAAACCTTTTATCCAGTGTTGAGGGGGAAGGGTAGTATTCATACTCATTAGAGGTGATTAGATAATGGCTCTGAACTCACCTGATCTCTGGAGTTCCAGAATAGTGCCATGGTCCACTGGTAAGAAAGGGACTTACAGAGGTCCAATAATAGACTTGGCCCCAAACTGCTCTATATCACAGTGAAATACCCATCCTGTAATTTCCCCTAGTCTTAGAATATAGAAAGGGTATAGATATATTAGCTGGTAGAATCTCCACACTGGTTACCTGGCCTGTGGATTGAGAGATATTATTGTAGGAAGAAATAATTAAAAACCTGTGAATGAAATAGTAAACTAGAAGTAATACTGTATTCTTAAGAGGATTATGGAGTTTTGTGATGCCATCAAGATTTGAAAGATATTGGGATGGTGAGTCCTACTACATTTTCACTTTTTTTATGAATTTGGTATAAGTGAACGATAAAGTCATGGAAAAATGACTTTAGATCATTATAAATATAATCAAATTTATAACTTTATTTTTTATTACTTTATAATCATAAAGTATACATAATACTAATTATAGCCATGTTTCCAGATTTGGTACCTTTTCTGGAGCAAATCAACATAGACCCTGATATCTAATATATAGCTATTGATCTGGCACATGTTTTGTTTCACTTTTCAACTGCAAAGTAATCAAGATGACTTGCTTTTCTGTGGAGGAACAAGAGTACACCACCATTGTCTTATATCAGTACTGCATACATCGTCTTGCTCTTTGGTATAATATGGTCTGGAGCAGTGGTTCTCAACTGTGGCCAATTTTCTCTTCCTGGAGACATTTTTTGATTGTTATGACTGGATTGGAGGGTGCTACTGGCACCTAGTGGGTAGAGGTCAGGGACACTGGGAGGCATCCTACAAGGCCTACGGGAGAGGCCCTGACACAACAAGGATTATCTAGCCCCAGATTGACATTTGTGAAACTCCAGTCTAGAGGTACCATGATTATCTTACTATCCCACAGAATGTCATGCTGGATTTTATCTTGATGGTATTAAGCTAATTGGACTTGGTTAGTTGAAGTATTTATTTATTTATTTATTTATTTATTTATTTTTAAGGTATTTTAGAAGCCTTAGTAAAGTATATGCACGCTAGAGAAAAACCACAAAAATATCAGGAGCCTACCATAACAGTGTGGCCAAGGCCATGTTATAGTATCCACTTTGCACGTTCCACATTCTGCACTTGAATATCCCTTGGTATATCTTTTGGGATTTGGGAGACCTCACCTACCTCATTTATATACATTAATCTAACATATTTTTTGGGTAATGCCTAAGATTGCCAGAATTGGGTAGGAACTGAAACAAGGTAAAGTTCTTGCAGTAGGTATAGGCAGTATTTTTGGCAGACAGGCAGGATGTAGGAAGCCTCTGACAAGTCTTCACAGGGAAATCACTGTGAGGACCCCTAGGTTTTTGTAGTAAGTCCATGCTTTCTTCTGCTTATAGTATCTTGGTTTGCCACTAGATGTTGGTATATTAGACATAAACATGATTATGATCTGAACTCCCCATGATGAAGTATGTGTTTTCTACTGTAACAAATCATAAAATTAGACATGTAAAGCAGTATTTCTTATTAAATGAAATGGTAGATACAAGTAGGTTTGGAAAGCACAAGTAACTATATAGGCAAGCATCTCACATTTGTATGCTGCTTGTTTTTATTGCCTTGTATATGAACTGAAAGATACTTTTGCAACTTGTTAATGTTCACTTGAGGATATCCTTTGTGGAAGAGGTTCTCAATCAGAAAGAAAAGATGGTCTGTACAGGGAATGTCATTCAGTGTCTTGTGTAATTGTACCATGTAAAGAGTGGCCATAATGACATAAGCATGGATTCAGAAACATGCCTTTCCTTCATCAAGACTGGTCTAGCTACCCTCACTGCAGATGGACTGCTTGATTTACTAACTATAGGGGCCAGTTCTGAGAGCTTCTGATATGCCACCTTTCCCCAGGGCAACCAATATACCCAAAGGCAGTTAAAATGTATCTCAACTAGTGGCAAATTATCCTCCTGACTTAACCATATATTCTAGATATGAATTTATTTTCACTGCCCTCCATGTCTCTACCAACACTCAACATTGTTTGACTTCCAGAATGTCTTATTCATTATTATTATATTCTATACAACATCACTTCTGACCAAGAAACTTATTTGCATCAAGAGAAGTATAGTAACAAAGTCCTGCTCATGAAATTCACCTGCATGTCTTACTCTGTACCGTAAACCCAGAAACCACTGACTTGCACGAATGGTATCCATTGTGTTGTAATTTGCAGAATAAAATTTTCTTAGAACATGGTATATGTGTTAAATAAGGCAGAAACCACTCTGTTTTGCTGGATCCTTTATAGCCATAATGGATAGGGTAAGGAGCTTGGAGTGGCAAAGGATTAGTGCCTCTTCCTACTGTATCTAAAAATCCATTTATGGAATTTTTGCTTTCTGCCTTGGTCTTGTTGAGTCCTAGTCCCCAAGGGATAAAAACTTTCATCAGATAACACAGTCATTATTCCCTTAAAGTCAAAGCCGAGACTGTACCCTAATTTTATATATTTTTATATATATTTTATATATATATTTATAAAAATTTATATATATAAAATATATATATAAATATTTATCTATTTATATTAAATAATCAACAGGAAGAGAGGGTGGTCACTGAACTGGCAGAAATGATAGGTCTTAGTTACTCAGGGGAAATTGGGTTGCTTCTATACAGTGTCCCCCCAGAATATATTTTGGACTGAGGGAATTTACTTGGGTGCCTCTTAACACTCCCACAACCAATAATACTTGTTAAAAGGATAACTGTGGCAACCAAACAGAGATAAAACAGCTGAAGACTTGAAAATGCTATGTAAAATCCCAGACCAGTTGAGGTATAGGCAGGAAGTAAAGAGAACACAACCTGGATGATAGGAAAGGAAGCGATGTTTGTCAACTAAGGCTTTCTGACCAGCTATAGAAGGAAGAACTATAGAACTTGTCAATTGTCCTACTGTTGTTTTCCTCTACCCATTCTATGAAGACCACCGGTGATGACCAACCTTTCAGTGTTGGTTTCAGGTGGGATAATAACTGGATTGACATTACCCCAGGATGATGTTTTGGTCAATAGATTCTTACGGATTTCTTTTGTTGAAGATAATGTTTTTCACCTGGACAAAGATAAAAATGGATGCTTGATACCAAAAAAACCTACAAAAAATGGACAGTGCTGGATATCCTCTGTTTGTTCTTCCAGATCTGTCATTCATTTTATCACCCTGTTTTATCACCCTGTTTAATAGAATAAGCCCCATGGACTATGTTGCCTTGGCACTTTTGCCATCAGGTTTCTAGTTGGGTTTAGCCAATGGGAGTTTGCATATGGGAAAGAAAGAGGTTGTAGTGCCTATTTCCTTGGTATGTTCCCCATCAGAGTTGGTGCAGAAGTTGCTGTGTGCCTTTACTTATGCTAGAGTTTTTGCAGTGTTTTGGTAACTGCCTAGTGGTACTGGTACTTAAGGTTTGTTCCCTTTAACTCTGTCTTTAAAAAATCCGTATCCATAAAAAATGTTAAATTCCCTCAGTAATCCCTTTTGTCTGTATTCTACCGCAATCTTATCTGATACATAAAAAATACATATTTTCTAGCTTTAGTCTTTTAAAAATATTTCTTTTTTTTTTTAAGGATTTTATTTATTTGACAGAGAGAGACACAGTGAGAGAGGGAACACAAGCAGGGGGAGTGGGAGAGGGAGAAGCAGGCTTCCCGCTGAGCAGGGAGCCCGATGCGGGGCTTGATCCCAGTACACTGGGACCATGACCTGAGCTGAAGGCAGACACTTAACCGACTGAGCCACCCAGGTGTCCCTTAAAAAATATTTTGATTTAAAGTTCCTCCTTAAAAATGACTGCTTTTATTTTTTTATTTTTATTTTTTTTTAAGATTTCATTATTTGAGAGAGAGAAAGAGGGTAGGGGTAGGGGCAGAGGGAGAGAATCCCAGGCAGACCCCTGAGCTGAGCACGAGGCCAGTGTGGGTCAATCCCATGACCCCGAGACCAAAACCCAAGCCGAAACCAAGAGTTGGAAGCCCAACCGACTGAGCCACCCAGGTGCCCCCCAAATGACTGCTGTTTTGAAATGTAGTGCTAATTCTTTATAACAAATTGGGAAACTATATATTCTTCTCTATATTGGAATAGTTTAAATAACACACAGGGTTGATTGTTTTTGATTGAGCTTTGATATAAATTCTCCAGAAAAAAACATTTAGAGGTAGATTTTTGATTCCCATTTCAATTTATTCCAGAATCAGAGATGCATATTTTATATAATTTTATATAATTTTATATATTTTATATAATTTGATATAATTTATATAATTTTATATAATTTAAAGTCAATATTTTACATAATTTAAATTAAATTTTATATAATTTTATATAACATATATTTTAAAGTCAATTTTATATATCTTTATATAATTTTATATAATTTAAATTTTATATAAAGTCAATATTTTTATTTTAAGACATTTTCAAATTTGTTAGTATAAGATTATACATAGAATTTTCTAATGTTTTAAAAAGGTTTTATGCATTTGTGGTCATTCTTATGAGATTCATGGTGTGTTGGATTCTACTTTTCTTGTAGTGAGTTATGGGCACTTAGGTCAGGGGTTTGTATTTTAGATAAGTAGATTGGCTGTTAGAAATTATATTAAAAGTTTTTATCTCCTTATTTTATCTTGATAGAAACCCTCATGGAAATGTTGTGAGTTTACATCCCAAACTATTTATGTAACCAATTAATTTTACTTTATGTCACCATTAACCATGTGATCAATCTGTTAAAAACTTAGGCTCTTTAGTCTTAAGAGATTTTGGAAGTAGTTAATCTAATCCTGATTTCGCTCATCTGTAAAATGTGGAAAGTAATGGTACCTCCTTCATAAGTTGTTTCTGGGGATTAGATAATACATGATAGGGAAGGATCTTGCATAAGATGATCGCTCAGTAAATATTACTGTTATGGCTATTAACATAAATGAGGATCGAATTTAAGTAAGGCATGATAAGCAAGAACCCGGTGAGTCATACAGGCAGGTAAAACTCCAGGGTTCATTGTCACTGAATGGAGAAAGATAGTAGTAAATGAAGAAAGCGTTTCCTTTGGGCAACTCAGAGGAAGTGGAAATTGAACTGGACTTGAACAGTGGGTATGATTACAGTAGGAAAAGCATATGGTGTGGTCATTTTAGGCAAGGAATATAATGTTGAATGATTCCTAGTTTTAAGCTTGATGACTAGAAAACAGTTGTTATAAACAGATATTGGGAAATCAGGCAGACAGAGAAGTTGGTTTTTTGAGAATGATGATGAGTTCTGTTTTAGACATTTAAGGTAGAAATCTGGCATTAGAAATGTAGTTCTAGAGCATAAAAGACTTTGGAAGTTTAAAATTGACATCTGTAGTCATCTTCTCAGTTTCTACATTTGTGATAGTGGATGTTCATTCCAAAGGAGAGAGATAGTAAGAAAGAAGGTAAATCTTGGTAATAGGAATCATTAAGTGATCACTGATAAAACTAACTCTGTAAGTTTTAAGTCTATCCATACAAGGGTTAAATTGAAAACATTTTAATTACTCAAAGTTCTTTTGTTTTATTTGACCCCTTTGTCATACTTGAAACCAGTATACTTCAAAAGCGTGTTTTATAAGCACATTCTGTGAGATATTACATTAATGGAAGAAAAAAAGTAAATTGAATATATGATATGTTTTGAAAAACTTTATCATATGACGTATAAATGCATGCTTATTACTTTCTAAGAGGAGGGTGTAATAATATAGTATTTCCTTCACTAATCTGACCATAGAAGCCTATGGTTCATGGATATTCTCAGAAGCCCAGGGTTCCATAAAGTATACTTGGGGAAATCTTGCTTTATAACTCTCTAGATGGTGGTTCAGCTCATTAAGTTGTAGCTCAAAGATTATGGAGAATACACTGGGGGATTAGAACACTAGGAATCAGATTATTGGGTTATGTTAGAAAAATCTGACTATGCATAGCATGTGACTTTGAGATTCAGTTTCCTCATTTAAAAAATGATTAAAGAAAGTTGTAAAGATTAGGTTAGGAAATGTCTGTGAAAGCTTTGACTATCGAGATGCACCATAAAGTATAACAGTATTTGTTTATATAATTTATTCCCCTCCTGAACCATCCAACCCGAGTAAATGAGGATCTATTTCACTTTAGTGAAAGGTTAATGTGTTAGTTTTCAGAAGGTTTTATTCATATTTGTAACTTCAGTGTTTCTCTTTTGTGTATTCATAATTTGCTCATTAACATTTTTGGAATTTCTTATCCATTCTTATTAGTACTCAGTAGCCTCTGGCCACCTGTGTATTCTGAAGTCATTTAGAAGTGCTTGTAACACTTGATATATATTATACTGCTGGTATTCTCTACAAAGAATATTCTCAGTAGTCCATAGGTCTACACAATTTGGAGTGTCTTTTTTAATTTTTATTTATTTATTTTTTATATATTTTTTATTATGTTATGTTAATCACCATACATTACATCATTAGTTTTTGATGTAGTGTTCCATGATTCATTGTTTGTGGAGTGTCTCTTTAAAGTCCAGCCCAAGTTAGGTGTTGGTGATGACTATTGATGTCATGTGTTTCTGGCACCCAGTTACAGAGATTGAAGTATATAGATTTACATACATATTTTTAGATGTTAGGGACATTTTCTTAAATTATATCTTTGAGTATTTTATTCCATGATGTTAGAGTTTTTTCGTCAGGTACTTCAATTATGTGTATATATGATCTCCTCTGACCACCTTCTGTAGTTAACATTTCCTGTGTTTTTTACCATTTATTTCTCTCACTTTTCTCATTTTTGTACTATATGCCTGTTGCTGTGTTTTTTCAGTCTCTTCACCTTTATGCCCCTTTTAATTTTACCTTCACTTCTGTGGGGTTTTAATTTTTCCTTTCTTTCCTGAGTTCTGCCAGCTCATGTCTCTTCTCCACTTTCTTTCTCTCACATTTCTTATGTCATTTCTGCCTTGCTGTCTTCCTTCAGATAAATAATTACTTTGTTTCATGATGCAGTATGTGTTCATACTTTTCACATGCACCATGAAAGTACTTTTGTGGTCAGATTAAATCTTAATTTAATAAAAGTGTGTTGCTCTTTTTATTTACAGCATTTTTACATAGATGCTGTTAGAGCTTCTTTATAAAATCACTTTCTTGACTCAGGTTCCCCATAGGAGGTGAGTGAGCAGGCTAGTATCCTAGGCAGGTTGACTGCACAGGCAAAGGCTCTCTCATCTTTTCATTTCCCAGAAAGATAGAGTCCTGAATTGTCTTGAGATTCCTTGTGCAACCTCTTGCCACCCACCCACCCTCTCTATTTTTATGAACAATAGCAGCCCAAGAAGTCCCTCTGCCACCTGGCTCATCTCCTGTTCCTACATGAGTTGTTGTAGGCAAGGGAAATGTGGACTTGAGAGGGTAGCTCCTCACGTTCAGGAAGAGTATTTTTCTTGCTGCTTTCTCAGATCTTCTGCCACCAGCTGCACTCTGCCCTGAGCCACGTGCAGAGAGGGACCCACATCACAGACACTGAAACTCAAAGATAACTTGTTTTTCTCTTTAAAGAAACTTTTTTTAAGGAAAGGTTATAGAAAGATTGGTAACAGGATTAGTGAAGAGAAGTTATAGAAGAGGGATGTGAGGATGAGCTGTATTCTCTAGGCCAGAGGATGCGGCTTAGACTTGGGACTGGTCAAGTTTAAACAAAAGCAGGAGCCCTTTTTCCTTCAGGGCATTCGCTAGGAGATGGGAGATGAGGGGCAGGGGTGATTACAGTCATTCCCTGGGAATGGAGAAGAGAGGCTGTTTTTGTTTCAAGTTAGCCACCTCAAAGTAGCTGGTGTAGGTAATTAGGCGGACCAGGTTCCCTAGAAAACTATGTTTCTTCTCAGGAGATATGGGTACCTCTTGGAAATTGAAAAAGAAAAAAAAAGTGTGCCTGGGGGAGTGAAATCTCATCTCAGCCTGCAGCATCCTGCCCTACCCTTGGCAGCTGGATGGGCCCAGAGGAAAACGTGGTCTCTTAACTTCCAGGTTTTGAAGGTAAATGCCTCGGGAGAAGCAGGCTGTGGGCCTTTGAGTGGGGATGAGGTTTGGGCTGAGTTTGATATTTAATTTATAAATGTCCAGGTATGTAGATTTTCATTTTCCCTTTTACCTTTCGTTTCTGCACAGGTTAGTGGATAGGACTGAACACTGGTTTGTCCATTAAGTGAAGTTGTAAGCCTTAGTTTTATTGGCAACACTCCCTCGGTTCATGAACAGCGTAGGCGCTCCCTCTTGTGGTATATTGTCAAATCACATGCTTTTAAATTAGTGTTGCAAGTATTTTGTCAGGAATTGTTTTATTTCTCATTAGACGTTGAAATTCTAGGTTCGGGTACTTTCCTCAACTAATAATACTGCAGAATTCACATAATAAGTAAACGTAGCTATTTTAAAAATCTGTGTTATAACAGGTACAATTTAATAAATTATTTAATATTACTTAGGATGAATAGTCTTCAGGTCCCCATGGCATTTCAGAATGAAGTATTTCTTGGTAGGCTGAAAAGTACCCTCTAGTAGTTCTTGTGCTTGTTTTTGTTTTTTTCAGGAAAGGTTAATTCCCTGAGATTTGTAATATGTTTAAATATTTGTCTTTTGCCTTTATACTTGAATGATAGTTTGAGTGTAAGATTTATGAGTCACATTATCTTTCACTGATTACTTTTTTTTGAAAGTCATTTCCTTTGTTTTATGAGATTAATGTTGCTCTAGAGAAGTCTGATGCCAGCTAAGTGTTTTTTATTTCCCTCTACGTAAGTGACTATCTTTT
The DNA here is from genome assembly GCF_004348235.1 of Phoca vitulina. NCBI lineage: Eukaryota > Metazoa > Chordata > Mammalia > Carnivora > Phocidae > Phoca > Phoca vitulina. Next base: position 29,775,119 of record NW_022589709.1, read on the forward strand.
TTCTTGACTGCACAAGTAAGTCTTTCTTCATCTTTAAAATCCAATAACTTTATAAAGGAATAGTCTTGAAAGTCCTGTATCAAATTTTCCTGGGATGCTTTATGCTCTTTTAATTATAGATCAGTCTTCATTTATTTCAGGAAAGTTTCCTAAGTTCTACCTCAGAGTATATACTTTTTCCTATTCTGATTGATTATGCACATGTTTGATTTTCTTTGTCTGGATCTCATTTCCATAATTTTCTCTCTAATCTTTTAAGTCTTACTTTTGGTTTATTTAATTTTGTTCATATTTCTCAAGTCACAGATATGTATTCTGTCTCCTTGTAATTTTGAGTCCTGTTTTCTTTTCCCCATTTTTGATGTGACTTTTATTTCTATGGTAGTTTTCATTTTTATTTCATGTCTTTCCTTATTTTTGCAGCCCATTTTTTTCTTCTTTTATTCATCACATTTATGAACTTATTAAATCCTTGTTTCCAGTTTTGATTTTAAGAAGCAATTGTTGTCATCACTTTTAAAGCATGGTAATATGGTAATTTTTTAAATCTACATCATAGTGACATTTCTCTGGAGACTATTCTGCCAAGTGTTTTGCTTTTCCTTTTCGGTTATTATTCAACCTCGAATGAGGCAAATTGTTCCTTGGTTAACTTTTGGTAAGATGTTTCTATTAGTTTTCTATTGCTGCATAATATATTATGCAAACTTAATTCGAAACAGCACAGTTATATTATCTTACTGACTCCATGGGTCAAGAGTCTGGCACAGCTCAGCTTGGGTTCTCTGTTCAGAGTCTCAAAACTCAGGGTGTCAGCTGGCTGCATTCTAATTTGCAGCTCTAGAGGAGAATCCTTTTCCAGGCTTATTAAACTGGTGGAAGTAATGGTTTTTGGGGATTGTTTAACTGAGATCTCCATTTCCTTGATGATCATCATTAGGTGTTGCTGTCAGCTTCTAGAAGCTCCTCATATTCCTTGGCATATGGTCCTCTCCATCTTTAAAGCCAGCAACAGTCCACAGAATCCCTCCTTGAATTCAGACTTTTCTGATTTTTTATCCATTTCTTCCAGATTGCCCCATTTGTTGGCATATAATTTTTCATGATATTCTTGATGGTTCAATGATAATCTTACCATTGTTTGTATTTCTGTGGTGTTGGTTGTGATCTCTCCTCTCTCATTGGTGATTTTATTTATTTGGGTCCTTTCTCTTTTCTTTTTGGTAAGTCTGGCTAGGGGTTTATCAATTCTGTTAATTCCTTCAAAGAACCAGCTCCTAGTTTCATTCATCTATTCTACTGTTTGTTTGTTTGTTTGTTTTTTTCTGTATCATTTCTTTCTTTCTTTCTTTCTTTCTTTTTTTTTTTTTTTAAGATTTTATTTATTTATTTGACAGGGAGATAGTGAGAGCAGGAACACAAGCAGGGGGAGTAGGAGAGGGAGAAGCAGTCTTCCCGGTGAGCAGGGAGCCCGATGGGGGGCTCAATCCCAGGACCCTGGGATCATGACCCAAGCTGAAGGCAGTCGCTTAACGACTGAGCCACCCAGGCACCCCTGTATCATTTATTTCTGCTATAATCTTTATTATTTCCCTTCTTCTGCTGGCTTTAGGCTAGATTTGCTGTTCCTTTTGCAGCTACTTTAGGTGTAAGGTTAGGTTATGTATTTGAGATTTTTCTGACTTCTTGAGGTAGGCCTGTATTGCTATATACTCCCATCTTATGACTGCTTTTGCTGCATCCCAAAGGTTTTGGACCATGATGTTTTCATTTTCATTTGTTTTCATGTATTTCTTTTATTTCTTCTTTAATTTCCTGGTTGACCCATTCATTCTTTAGTAAGATGTTTTTGACCTCCATGTATTTGTGATCTTCCCAATTTTTTTCTCATGATTGACTTCAAGTTTCATAGAGCTGTGGTTGGAAAATGTGCAGGGTATGATCTCAGTCTTGTACTGGTTGAAGCCTATTTGTGACCCAGTATGTGGTCCATTCTGGAGAATGTCCCCTGTGTACTCGAAAAGAATGTGTATTCTGCTGCTTTAGGATGAAATGTTTTGAAAATACCTGTTAAGTCCATCTGGTCCAGTGTGTCATTCAAAGCCATTGTTTCCTGGTTGATTTTCTGCTGAGATGATTTGTTCATTGTTGTAAGTGGGGTGTTAAAGTGTCCTACTATTATTGTGTTATTATCAATGACTTTATGCTTGTTATTAATTGTTTTATATATTTGGATGCTCCAAAGTTGGGGGCATAAATATTTATAATTGTTAGATCTTGTTGGATAGACCCCTTTATTATGATATGGTGCCCTTCTTCATGTCTTGTTACAGTCTTTGGTTTAAAATCTAGTTTGTCTGATATAAGTATGGCTACTCTAGCTTTCTTTTGATGTCCATTAGCATGATAAATGATTCTCCATCTCCTCACTTTCAATCTGCAGGTGTCTTTAGGTCTAAAATGAGTCTCTTATATAGGAAGCATATAGATGGGTCTTGTTTTTTTATCCATTCTGATAGTGTCATTTGTTTGGAGCATTTAGTCCATTTACATTGAGAGTAATTATTGATAGATTTAAATTTAGTGCCATTGTATTACCTATCAGGTCATTGTTTCTGGAGATTTTCTGTGTTCCTTTCTAGTGTTTGTTGCTTTTGGTCTTTCTTTCCAACTCAGAGTCTTTACTATTTCTTGCAGGGTGGTTTAGTGGTCATGAATTCCTTTAGTTTTTGTTTGTCTGGAAAACTTTCTATCTCTCCTATTCTGAATAACAACCTTGCTCGATAAAGTATTCTTGGCTGCCTATTTTTTTCCCATTCCGTATGTTGGATATATCATGCCACTTTCTTCTGGCCTGTTAACTTTCTGTTGATAGGTCTGCTGCTAACCTTATTTGTCTTTCCTTATAAGTTAGGGATTTCTTTTGCCTTGCTGCTTTTAGGATTTTTTCCTTCTCTCTGTGTTTTGCAAATTTTACTACAATATATCTTGGTATTGGCTGGCTTTTGTTGATTTTGGCGGGAGTTCTCTGTGCCTCCTGGATTTAGATGTCTGTTTCCTTCCCCAGATTAGTGAAGTTTTCAGCTATCATTTCCTCAAGTAAGCTTTCTGCCCCCTTTTCCCTCTCTTCTTCTGGGACTCCTATGAAATGAATGTTATTATGTTTTATGGAGTCGCTGAGTTCCCTGAGTCTATATTTGTGATGCAATATTTTTCTTTCCTTTTTTTCAGCTTCATTATTTTCCATAATTTGAACTTCTGTATCACTTATTTGTTTCTCTGCTTCTTCCATCCTTGTGGTCATTACATCCAGTTGGTTTTGCATCTTGGTTATAGCATTTTTTATTTCAGCCTGACTAGTTTGGGGGTCTTTTATCTCTGTGGTAAGGGACGCCCTGGTGTCTTCTTTGCTTTTCAGAAGCCCAGCTAGTGTCCTTACGATTGTTGTTTTAAATCCTGGTTCAGGCATATTACTTATATCTGTTCTGATAGGATCCCTGGCCATGACCTTTTATTGTTATTTCTTTGGGGATGAATTCCTCTGCTTTCGCATTTTGTTTAGGTCTCTGTCTTCTCTGTGTTAGGAAAGCCTGCTATGTTTCCTGCTTCTGAGAATAATAGCTTTATGAAGAGGAGGTCCTGTAACCTCCACAGCTTGGCACTTTAGGCAGTGTTTCTGGTGTATGCTGTGTGCACTCTGCTGTTGTATTTTGGCTGCTCTTTCCCTCAGGTCAGTCTTCTGCAGAGTTTCTCCTTGCCTGCAGTGGGGAGTGTTTGGACCTTGTGCAGAGTGTGTAGAGTTTTAACTAGGTGTGCTGTGGTCTGCTTGTTAAAAGGGGCTGGATCCTATTTCCACTAGAGCTGAAGCTTTGCAGCACTCTATGGTCAGTAGACTTGGTGCCTGTGGGAGGTTTATGCTGGTCTTCTGGGGGAAGGGTGCTGGGTTTGTGCTGCTCTGGGTCTCAGGCATGCTTGCCTTAGTAAAGAATCACCTGCAGAGCCTGGGGGTGGGAGGTTGGGGGTGGGGTGGGGCTTTGTGTAAGCGGCTGAGGCCTTCACTGTTGGAGCTGTTCTGCTCAATGGAGTTAGTCCATGCTGGAGAAAAATAGCTCCAGCCCCCTCTCTGGTCTTCAGAGTTTGTGCCTAATGCTGTTTGGGAAGCCCTCGTGAAAGAATGATCACTCTCTCCTCATGTGTCCCAGGCATTCCTCGGATCCCTGCCTTCATCCTCTCCATGTCCAGACTGTGTACCCTCCCAGCAGTGCAGTACACCTGTGTTTTATCTCAGGCGTGCCAGCTGAGCTTCAAAACTCTAAACTTTAGGGACCTGGCTCAGCACAGACTATGCTGGTCTTCTGAAAGAGAGTCTCCCTACGCTGTGGCTGGTGGCGTTTGTCCCAGACCAATTCACAAGAACTTGGAGTTCAGAGTAAAGCACAGCAAAAAGCCGGTGTCCAGGTTAGCTGCTTTCAGCAGGTGTGTCTCTGCCCCTATGCTAAGGGACTGGGCAGCGCAATGATGCCCGCTGTCTCGTTTGTCTCCTGAGAGGTAATGCCACCTCTCCCAAATGCACTCCAGGTAGGAATAACGGTCTCCCCCAGTGTGTCCCAGGGGATCCTCATATCACGATGTCTGCACTCTCTCCCCCAGGAGCACCACTGTGCCTGCTGGGCTCCACACTGATCATGGCAAGGATTTCTAAAACTCCAGTTTTTGAGTTCCACTGGTTGTAAAAACTCAGCAATAATCAGCCTCTCTCCTTTTCCCAGGTATTGGTTTTGGGGAAGTGTTTTTCTTGTGCGATCCCCTGCGTGCTGTGTGTGCTCGCTCCCTTTCTCTTTCTATCTCTCCCTCACTCTCTCTTTCTCCACTCTCCATCATCAGGGCTCCCTCCCCTCTGCAGCACCTGTGATCCTTTTACCCGTCAAGTCACGTCTCATCTCCATATCTCCTACCTCCCATGTTGTGGCCTCTTCTCTCCCTTTAGTTGTGCAGTTCGTTCTCTCAGTTCTCAGATTGATTTCTTGGGTGTTCAGAATGATTTGATTTTTATCTAGCTGTGTTCGAGGGAGGAGGCAAGCGTGGGGTTCTCCTACTACCATGTGATCTTAACCCCACCTCCCCAGGCTGGATATTTTCACTTAGCAGTATATATTTAAGATTCACTCAAGCCTTTCTGTGACTTGTTATGCCATTTCTTTTTACTAATTTTAAGAAAAGCAATAGAAAGAAATTATTCAGAAATAATACAGAGAGTAATATATTGGATAGAGTAGTTTTCATAAATAGACCTTAGGCCTTGTTTACTTGGGAAAAATGATAGAAGAAGATGTTAATTCTTACTATGCCTTTTATGTAGTACTGTGAAATGGGTCATAGCTGGGATGAGATGTTGATATCTCAAAGCTTACACAGCTGGAGTAATTGAAAGACTGCAAAGATCAGTGACATAAAACTAAGTATCCAAAAATAACCCCACACCCAAGAAATTGAGTAAAAGATAATCTTTGGTTAATCCAACAGACTACTGCATCCCAGTCTTTCCGCACTAAACTATATTATATATGAATTGAAAATACAGTTGAGAAACACAAAAACCTGAGTTTGAATTGTGTGGGTCCACTTATACACAGGGTTTTTTTCGATAAATATGGTACAGTACTTACTGTAAATGTATTTTCCTTATGGCTTTCTTTTTTTTTTTTTTTAAAGATTTTATTTATTTATTTGAGAGAGAATGAGATAGAGAGAGAGCATGAGAGGGGGGAGGGCCAGAGCTGAGAAGCAGACTCCCTGCTGAGCAGGGAGCCCGATGCGGGACTCGATCCCGGGACTCCAGGATCATGACCTGAGCCGAAGGCAGTCGCTTAACCAACTGAGCCACCCAGGCGTCCCTTCCTTATGGCTTTCTTAACATTTTCTTTACTCTAGGTTACTTTATTATAAGAATATAGTATATAATACATGAAACATAAAATATGTGCTAATCAACTGTTTTATCAATAAGGATTTTCAACAGCAGGCTATTAGTAGTTCAGTTTTGGGGGAGTCAAAAGTGACACATGGATTTCTGACTATGCAGGGACTTGCTCCCCAAATCCTGCATTGCTCTAGGGTCAACTGTAAAGTAAGAAAAATTCTGTGATAAAATCATGTTAATTTATATGTAATCTTGGAGAAGGGAAGACTTTCATAAGTCAAGTATCAAAATCGGAACCTATGAAGTAAATTTGAAAAATCCATAGAAAATATATGCAAATGGCCAATAAACATATAAGAAATGCTTAATTGTACTGATGAGCCTAAAAAATTGAATTAAAAAAATATGTGTGTGTATATACACACACGTGTGCGCATATTTTTTTAACCAGAGAGACTGGTAGTCATTTAATTTTATTATGCAAAGCGTTATTGCATTGCTGGTGTGATTGCATGTTTGCTTAACTTGTTGATAAGGCAGTTTGGCAGTATCAAAATATAAATATTTACACACCTTGACCTGGCAGTTCTACAGATAGGCTTGCGTAAATATGCCAAGGAAATTTTAAAAATGCATATCACAACATGTCTGTAATGACCTAAATATATGTACAGTATGATAATAATAAATGTTATGTTATTAGTTTTTAAGTGTAAGTCGTGGATTAAGTAAGCTCTGCAGCATTTATGCTGTGGGATGTTACGGCAGTGCCAACAGAGAAGTTTAAATACAATCAAACTCCAACATCAAAGATGTCGAGGACATAAGTGAAATCTGGAAGTTGTTGAGTATAAGAACAGTATGTTTAGTATGACCATACTTGTGTAAAAAAAGTAAATGGATATAAAATGTGTGAATGTGTGAGAAAATGTCTGAAAAAAAATAAAAGGAACTGTTAACAGTTGTCCTTACCTCCATGTGAGTTATATGGAAGAGCATAAAGTGGAGGCAGGCAGGGGGAAGGGAGAGTTTTGTATTTCTCTTGATCTTCTTCTGTGCTATTTAAAATTTACTTAAACAAACGAAACCTCATAGATTACTTCCTATGGGAAAAAACAAACACCAAAACCCCACAGAATACTCACATGGTCAAGGTATCTACTAGATTACTACAGAAAGATATTTCTCTATTATAAAAAAGAAATAGGAAAAAATAATAAACCAAGAAATACATGTAAGTATGTTTAATTGTGCAGTGTATCAAATAATAAGAGACTAGTCTTAGTCTAATCTGCTACCTCCAGAAAAGTGAACATTGAAACCAGAAGTCACAGGTCAAATGTCTGACATGGCCAGGGAGGTAAGACAAATAATTCAGACTTAGGCCAGTTATAAATACAAATTATCTGCCAAAATATTCATCAACCTCTTATAATATGGATATGTACAAAATTATAGGTATGTTTTAAATTTTAAATTAAGAATAATAAATATTTTATGCATAAAATTTGCATCTGAAAATCTGATGGTCATGGACCAGTTAAAGAGTCTTCAGGATTGGTGCTTTGGGGGTCTTACTCATCTCATCATTCAGGAAGTAATACATCTTGATCTGATATTAAGGAAATGAAAATAGAATCATCTAAGGCTATTGTTAAAATGCAGTTTCTGGATACTACCAGCTTCAAAGGGAAAGAAAGTGCTGGGAATATATTTTTAACAAACATCTTTATTCATTAATATTATCAGGTGAGTTTAGGAAATATGGGTTTACTATATTATCCAGCCTTTGAATGTGATTTTTAAGAAGATTTTAATCAAATCTTAAAAATAACCATTTTTCTTTTGATGATATTCAGAAGAATATTCTATAGGGCCAAAAGTTGCTTAAAAAATAAATTTAATAAAATAGTTTGAGCTACAAGAAAGAACTAGACATAACTTTAAGTATTATGGCTTTGTAGTGAATATTAAGAAATTATTGTTTTGACCAAAATATCATATAACCTAAGAATGCTTTTCACATGTGTTCAGGGTATTGATTGACAAATTCAGTATGCTGGTCATACTGTATTTATGACTTGGAAAGAAAAATAAAGGCTAGTTTTTTTTTCCTTAATCTGAAAACTTCCCTGGCACCACTTGCTTCAATTGTGTTTATATTAACTTACTCCAAATTTGTTAATTTTGATTGTTTAATGTTTCTCAGTTTTGTTCTACATTGTCTAAATTTTAACATGATAATATTTAATTTTCTTTAGTAATGTTATGTATTTTAAGAACAGTTTAATCATAGTGAAGTGATTGAGAGAAATAAAGAAGGTTGTTAGGCAAGTATAATTGATAAAAATAGATGTTTCAATTATTAGCTAAATTTCTATAAATTCACAATTTAATTTTTTCCCCCCAAAGATACTTGCATAACAACAAGGAATAGAACCAATTGTGCCTCTTCAAGTTCTTCACTTTCTAACTACTTGTATGTCTTCATCTTGGGACAACTATTGCTGGGAACAGGAGGAACTCCTCTCTATACCCTGGGAACAGCCTTTATTGATGATTCTGTTCCCACACACAAATCTTCTCTGTACATTGGTAAGTTTTCTCTGTAATATAAATGTTTCAGTATCATTTCATTTTATTGCTTAATTTATAAGTAAAAATATAATAGATGCTTATTAAAAAGTTAGTTGTAATTTCATGGGTATTTCCATTAGATTCCCAGTAGATGGCAGATATAGCAATATTACTGTTTTTGTTTCATCATTTACTGACACATGTACTTCAGCTGAATGCAGTTATGAGTTTTGTTGACATCCTGCCCTGTTTTCTGTTCTGGGACTGTCTTAGTTCTTTCAGTCTGCTATACCAGAATACCATAGACTGGTTGGCTTGTAAACCACAGAAATTTATTTTTCACAGCCCTGGAGGCTGAGAAGTCTAAGATCAAGGTACTCACAGATTCAGTGTCTGGTGAAGCCCACTTCCTACCTCATAGACATTCATCTTTTTACTGTGTCCTCACATGACAGATGGGAAGAGAGGGCTTTCTGGGGCATCTTCTTATAAAAAGTTTGTGAGGATAGATACGAATTCTGTATTCTACAATTTGGGATCCCCTCTATGTAACTTCACAGATTGAGTTTATTTGAAGCAAAGCTTTACTTACTGTGGGCAAGTCTACTTCTAACTCACCCTTACTTTTAGAGTATAGCCTCCTAGGTGCCTACATAAAATGTAGGGTGGGGGAAGTTTATAAAGTATAACTCCCAAGTTAGGGGCCCTGAACTGCAACTTTGGTTTTCCTACTTCCTAGAGACTAGCAAGGATTGTTAACCTTCCCAGGGTCTTTTGTAGAACCAGCAAATATGCCCAGGAAAACAAAAAATCAGTCCTAATTTTTTAGGTCTTTCTCTTCAGAATCTTGACTCAATGGTCCTTCAAAAGATCACCTTGCATGACCCCTACTTTGGGAACTTGGTCAAGTACATAAGTCATTTTTACCATTGACATATGCTTGGCTTTGGGTATGATAGATCCTGTTCTTTTGTGTATGCAAATGAGAATCTTAGCAGTTAATAAAAAATTCAGAAGGTGGTAATATATGAAGATGCTAATGTATGCATAATTTTTTGCAAAGATTTAAATGTTACATATGGCAAAATTTTAAATATCTGAGAGAAATAAGGTCAGTTTAATTCTGCTTCGGGTAGAAATGGATGACTCATTAAGTGCGGGAGTTTAAATTAATGGCTTACTTTTATGAACCAGGCTAATCACCAAATCCAGGTTTTAAAATCAGCTGCTATAGTGCAAAATACAGATTGCTTTTAGAGTGTGTACAGAGTGGAAAAGGCTTCTCATTTCACATTATTTTCTTCCATAAGAATTGTAAACAGTAATTATCATCATCCATAAAGGGTAATAGTAGATATATTACCTCTGTTGCCATTTAAGATAATGTAATTTTCCCTGAATTTATTGTTGTTAGATTTATTGCAATTATTATTATAGTCTAACAACTTTTACATTGAATTACATATATATTTATATTTAAAGCATGTTTTATAGTTATATTTATTTATTTTTTTTATTTTTTTTTATTTAGTGTTTTATTTTTTATTTTTTTTAAATTTTTTATTGTTATGTTAATCCCCATACATTACATCATTAGTTTTAGATGTAGTGTTCCATGATTCATTGTTTGTGCATAACACCCAGTGCTCCATGCAGAACGTGCCCTCCTCAATACCCATCACCAGGCTAACCCATTCTCCCACCCCCCTCCCCTCTAGAACCCTCAGTTTGTTTTTCAGAGTCCATTGTCTCTCATGGTTCTTCTCCCCCTCTGATTTCCCCCCCTTCATTCTTCCCCTCCT
>NW_022589709.1:29795417-29875704 GCF_004348235.1 Phoca vitulina
GCTTGTTGGGTCCCTGCTGGAGGAGCAGTGGCCCGACTGTGCCGCGGATCACGGTTTATAGCAACCCCGAGCTGAGAGCCCGCGCCTGGGCTCCGTCTCTGCAGCCAGCTTCCCTGCTCCGATACCTGGGAGCTCTGCCGCACTCAGGCACCCCCGGTTTTTCTGTGACGCCGAGGGTCCTGAGACCACACTGTCCCGTGAGGGTTCCACCCCCCACTTCACCACCAGAGTGACGTCCCTCAGTGGAGCAGACTTCTAAAAGTTCCGACTTTGTGCTCCGCGGCTCTATCACTTGCCAGAAGCGGCGGACGGAGGCCCCCTCCCCCGCCGTCTATCCTCCCGAATATCGCCTCGGATTCACTTCTCCGCACGTCCTACCTTCCAGAAAGTGGTCGCTTTTCTGTTCAGAGTTGTTGCTATTCTTTTCTTTGATCTCCTGTTGAGTTTGTAGGTGTTCAGAATGGTTTGATCCCTATCCAGCTGAATTCCTGAGAGGAGAGGAAATCCAGGTCTCCTACTCCCTAGTTATATTTATTTTTAAAATATTTTTAAGTTCCTTGACTTATTAACAAGTGGCACCATTCAAATTGTATTTTTTTTACTGAAAATGCATAACTTTGTTGTAATTCTAATCATTTCAAATTTTTACAGTAAAATATTTCCTCACTACTGTAAGACATTCATAGCAAAGTTGTATAGTTGACCATTTTCAATGTCTTTGTTCTTCTAGGAATTGGCTATTCTATGTCAATATTAGGCCCTGCTGTTGGCTATGTATTGGGAGGACAGCTGCTAACCTTGTACATTGATGTGGATTTGGGACAAAGGCAAGGCAATATCTATTTTTCTCTTATTTAAATTTATTTTATTTTAACGATGTTAACAGCATAGAATATTTTCAAAGTATTTGAAACAAAACTGAATACACACAATTTTTCTATAATGTTTTAACCGCACTACTTCATGAATTAATGCCATACCACCCCCTAGTATAATGCATTTATTCATAAATAAGGATGCTTAAAAGTCACCTGTGAAATTTTTCAACATACGTATCTAGGACCCCATGCATTGTTCAGAAAGAAGAATTTAATCAAAATTGGTTGTTTTTTTAGTAGACTTAGCTGGATGTAGACAGCCTGAAAAGCCTTGAGAGTCCATGATTCTCAGACTAAGTTCTGTAGTAGTTCTGATATGGTCAAGGAATCACAGTTGTGTGGTTTTAACTGTGGCCATAGAGGATAATAATAGGTAATGTTTATTTATCCCATACTATTTTATATATATCATAGATTTTGTGTGTTACTTTATTTTACATACCACTTAATTTAATCCTTTTAATAATCTTATTAGGTAATTGATACACAGAGGTTGGTAAGTGGCTAAGGCATGAATTCAAGGGGATCTTTTTGACTCCCAAATCCTCCTTTTAACCACTAAGTTACCTTCTCTTTTTCCTGAATATAGAGAAGTTAGTAACCTTTGGTGAGGCCATATTTTCTCATTTTACCACTAAGAATCAAAACTGCACAATCCTATGTGTGACTCTGAGTAATGAATAAGAAAATGTGGTTATAGATATGTGATTTGTTCTTTGAGCTGTTAGTCCCAGGTTAATATTTTAGAGACTATATAAAAAATGTACAGAGAAAGTCCTTGAAGCAGAGAGCTGAGTTTTTAAGAAAGGTTTTTAAATTCAGTGGAGAATTACATGAGTTGTAGGAATGGTGTGTTTGGGGGAGAAACCTATTGATATAAAACTATGAGAATCATTATAAAGTACTGTTACTAAATTACTTTAAGAAGAACTTATAGCCAGACAGAGAAAGACAAATACTATATGATTTCATGTGTATGTAGAGTCTACAAAAACACACAAAAAAACAAGCTCATAGATACGGAGAACAAATTCGTGGTTACCATAGGTGGGGGATGGGTGAAATGGGTAAAAGGAGTACAAAGTTCTTGTTGTAAAATAATTAAGTCATGGGATATAATATACAACATGGCAAATATAGTTGGTAATATTGGACTGCATATTTGAAAGTTGCTAAGAGAGTAAATCTTAATAAGTTCTCAAAACAAGAAAAACAATTCTGTACTATATGGTGACAGATGTTAAGTAGACTTAATGTGGTGATCATTTTGTAATATATTGAAATATTGCATCATTATATTGTATACCTGAAACTAATATAATATTGTATGTCAGTTATACCTCAATAAATAGGTAAATAAATAAAATAAATGAATTTTACATTTAAATGAATGCCTTAATCGAAGCACAGTGTATGGGCTTTTAACATCGATCAGTGATTTGCTGTAAGATATACTCAGTATAGTAGAGAAGAAAAACTTAGCCAAAGTTAGGTAAACAATGTTCAGAAATTCTATGTATGCCTACAGATATTCAGCATACCTGTATTTACTATTAAATATTTTGCACTTCTCTGTCATGTTGCCAGTTGAAATACTTTGTAAACCATTATTCTTATAGCTCTCATTGATGCCTGCTCTCTGTTATCTGATTCATCACAATGACTCAACTTAAAATGTTGGATACTATAATACTATTCCCCTATATATGCACTTGAATTACAAAGTCTGTACTTATCATAACTGCATTTTAGTGAGCAAGGTAGAGTTGACTTTTACATTTTGTTTTTCTGTCCTATAGCATAGCTATCACTGAAGATGATCCACGATGGCTGGGGGCGTGGTGGATTGGATTTCTTCTGTGTTGGCTCTTTGCTTGGTCTTTGATAATACCTTTCTTATGCTTTCCAAAACATTTACCAGGTAAGCATATTTTCTTCAAAACCAGGGAGTTTTATTCCAATTCTGGGCCAAGAGTTGCTTATAATTTCTAAGAACCCTAGAAAATTCATTGTTTTATAGAATTTCAGTTGTCTTCCTATATAAACTTTTGAATATTTGTCTTTAGGAAATTTTGGGTAGCTATCTTAATACTCATGGTTTTCCTTTATTTCCAATTAATAAAAGCAATAAAACTGTATATATTCACTTTTTTACTATAGATATACTTAATAATATAATAACTTAATATATTATTAATAACTATGTTAATATATTAATATGTTAATATTATATATACTATACAATATTATATAACATGTTAATATTTTGTTTATATATATATATATATATATATATATATATATATATACACACACACACACTTAATAATAAATTTGTTTCCTGTGTGTTATGTGTTATCTGGAATCTTGCTTTATGTATATGCAAGATATAGGATCTTTCAAACTATTAGTTTGCATCAGTTCCTCACTAACCAACAATCAATCTGCCTTAAATCATTGATGTTATTTGTTGATGAGAGTACAAGTACTTTTTTTTCAATTGTCACCAAAGTAATACTGCAGTATACTCATTTTCTTTTTTTTTATTATTATGTTAATCACAATACATTACATCATTAGTTTTTGATGTAGTGTTCCACGATTCATTGTTTGTGTATAACACCCAGTGCTCCATTCAGTATGTTCCCTCTTTAATACCCATCACCAGGCTAACCCATCCCCCCACCCCCCTCCCCTCTAGAACCCTCAGTTTGTTTCTCAGAGTCCATAGTCTCTTATGGTTCGTCTCCCCCTCCGATTTCCCCCCCTTCATTCTTCCCTTCCTGCTATCTTCTTCTTCTTTTTTTTTTTTTTCCGAGAGCAGAAGAGATGCACTGCCAGCAGGCTGCTAGGGCCATAGGCTTCTTTTTTTTTTTTTTTAAACATATAATGTATTATTTGTTTCAGAGATACAGGTCTGTGATTCAACAGTCTTACACAATTCACAGTGCTCATTTTCACCATATTTCAATATTAGTTTGCCTAAAAAAGAAAAGATTAAGAGAAAAGAATATCCATTCCTTTCTCTGTAAAATTTTGCTTCTATATAACCATGTGGTTCAAATACATTATCTGTCGAAGTATTTTTCTGTAGGCAGAAATTAGTTAAATAGTTGTTCCTATTGTTATGTATAACAGGATAGATGATTAACTTTTCGGAATGGGCAGAAGAAAAGTTGACAGAGTAGAAATAGGTGGACTCATTGATTTCTTTCTACCCTGGGCCATCCAACTTATAATTCCATATATTGACTGTTTTCTCAGATTTATTGACAGTGCCATTATTAAAAATCAAAGGGTCATGGTAATACATGGTAAATATTTCATTTGCAAAGCATGTTAGAATAAAAGAATGTAAAGGAAAAGAGCCTCAAACATACTTCATTTAATATATAATGGATGATGGATGAAAAAGCGATCCATTTTAAAGGAAGAAAAGAATTTAAGAGATATTTGTAAATAAAGGGAATAAATATGTCATTGGAACAAAATTGTCTCATTTTAATATCTAGACTGATTGGAAGTTCTTTAGCTAATAGGAATAATACTAGCTCTCAGGACAGACAAATTACAGACATAGATAATTTGTGCAATTTGGCTGATAAAGAGGAACTGGCTTCTTACGTTACAGAATTTATATATTTGTAGAAGTGTGTGTCAGTTAAAAAGTAAGCATTTAAAAAAATGAAGAATGAAGTGATAGAGCAAGTCCATTTACTATTTTTTTAGGTACAGCAAAAATTCATAGTGAAAGAACTTGCCAGACTCATCAGGAAAGGCATAGTTCCTTAAAACACACAGAGGAGAATTTTGGAACAAGTTTGAAAGATTTTCCAGCTGCTCTAAAGGTAAAATAACACTGTACACACACACACCCACACACCCTCCTGCACATATAGATAGGTAGCTATATGTATATATTACATATATACATGAATAAATATATACGTATATTCACACAAATATTTTCATGATGCATTTTTGTTTGCCTATTTACTATAGTTCCAGCTCTTATAAATAAATGACTTCAGATTTAATTTTATTATGCTTTGAGTAAATGAGAACTATTCCAGGGTAGAACGGTTAAAAGAACATGAGTTAACTTATTGATATCAAATATCATTATTCAGTGGTTCCTCATTAGCGCTATAGCCAATCATTATTCCTTGCCATTTCCCTCATGTAATGGATCGATCAGTTATCACTGAATTGTAAATATATATTTGAGAATGTCAAACCAATATTTTTCCATTGTGAAAGAAGTGGCAGTTAGTGGTTACTTGGTTTGAATTTGAGGTTGAAGAAACAAGTGTTCTGGTCTGTTCTGTTGTACTCCTCAGAAAAACGTTCTTTCCATTTAGCATCATAAAAGTTTTATACATACAGGAGTTTATAATTTTACCTTTTCAAGATTTGAAATTATTTACTTTTCAATTATTTTTATTTTCCCCCTCAAATGAAAACTTAAAATGTTCTAACTCCGTTTATCCCACCTTTCAACTCTCTGTTCTCTCCCATGCAGGCAAATTCTTGTGTTTTGCTGAGATTGTTCCAACTACTGTTTTCTTTCATAAAAATTTTATTTATTTTATAAATTCTTATGTATATTGCCATCAAGGGTTATTATTCCCTGCTGCTTTTTTTATTCCTATGGTTTCGTGCTTCGACGTCTAAATTCCCAGTCAGATCTCTCTGGGTACGGTATTTTATTGCTAGTTTTCCTCAGGCAGGATACCATCTGAGTATCCTTGAATACTAAATGATATTTTGACTAGATGGACACTTCCGGATCATATTCTTTTAGTCCCAGAAGTCTGTGGGTGTTATATTGCTCTTTTCTACTTAAATGTGTTGTAGTTGAGAAGTTTCATGTTAGTGTGATTCTTTTTTATCTCCATTTACAAATTCATACATTTTTTCATTTATCTTTAATTTCAGGCAGTTTGTTAGGTTTTACCTCACTGTATGTGTTTTTTCATTAATCCTTGACAGAAATCCATTATCTTTTTTAATATGAAGATTTAAATATTTTCTGCTATTATTATTTTTAAAAAATAGTGAATGTTTTCATTCAGGTACTTTTTCTCCTTTTGTCGCTATTGTTATTCTTATGTTAGATCATCTGGATCTGACTTCTAACTCTCTATCTTGCCCCTTCATCACTCCTGTGTGTGGGTGTGTACATGTGTGTATTTTGTTTGATTGAAATTTTTTGCATTTAATATTCCAGAACTATAATTTGGTTTTACTTTATGGTTAGATAAATTGGATTTATTAATCTCTATAGTCTCCCGGATAAATGAAAAAGATTCTGAGAAGTCCAGCAATCCATATTTAAAATTATAACTACCTGAGGTTCTTAACTATTGAGTCCTTTACTTATGGAACAATATAAATTTGATGACTTAGAGACCATTCTCCTCTGTGCTTGTAGTTGAGTTCTTCATTTACTAGACATGGAAATTCAAAACACAGTAAAATAAATCAGACAAGGGGTAGATTTAATGTATGGAGATTTATAGTAGACTGGGGAAGGGAATCTTTCCAAGCTGGCTTTTAAAATCCTTTACCCAGTCTCTGCATATGATAAGGCACAATCACCCTCCTGATGAATCACCTGTCAGTTCTCTAGGTGTTGCACATATGAATGTTCTCAACATAGTATATATAAAGCTATTAATATTCCATAGTTATGCTTTTGTACTGGAGAAAATGCTTAAATTTTATAGATAATTATATTGTATTTATTAAAAATTAGTCATTTCATCATGCTGCTATTCTAATGCTATATCTTGCAGTATAATCATAGTTATTCATTTGATGAACTATGTTTTTTCCTTAGAATTTGATACGGAATACTGTCTTTATGTGTTTAGTTCTTTCAACTGCTTCAGAAGCCTTAATTACTACTGGGTTTGCTACATTTTTACCTAAATTTATAGAAAATCAATTTGGATTGTCTTCCAGCTTTGCAGCCACCCTTGCAGGTAAACCATTTTCCTTTTTGTTTGAGTTTAATCTAATAATTTACTTTACCACATTAAATGTTTATTAGAATAGTGTATCATTTTAGATAGCCCACTTTTTAAAATTTAAACTATACTGATTTTCATACAAGTTTCTGATTTTCTGACATTAGTCTGTTGTATGAATGAGAATTACAGAGGCTGTGTAACTAAAGAGAATATTTGCTGATCTTAATATCCAACACATTAATTTTATTAATCTCTTGACATAACCACTATTTTATTTATAGGTTTCTAAATTGCATGATAGTATTCGTTAAAACAATACTGTGCTTGTTTTTGATGTTTTCCAATTGTCATATGAGTAACTGAGTACACTTGTATGTTTTCTCACTCTGTGTCTTCTTTCTCATCAGGGGCTGTTTTAATTCCTGGAGCCGCTCTTGGTCAGATTTTAGGTGGTGTCCTTGTTTCAAAACTCAAAATGACATGTAAAAACTCAATGAAGTTTGCTTTGCTCACATCTTTAGTTGCGTTTGCACTGAGTTTTGTATTTGTTTATGCCAACTGTGAAAATGAGCCATTTGCCGGTGTGTCTGAATTGTATAATGGGTAAATATATTTCAGTGCTTTTTGGTATTAATATCAGGGTTATAAATGATGTGCATATTTCAAAGTATATGCTTTCCTGAATCAAATAATGAAAGACTGGCTATATTTTATTTTATTATTTTTTATTTTTTGTTTTGTTTTGTTATCTTAGTCACCATACAGTACATCATTCGTTTTAGATGTAGTGTTCCATGATTCATTGTTTTCGTAAAACACCCAGTGCTCCATGCAGTACGTGCCCTCCTTAATACCCATCACCGAGCTAACCCATCCCAATTGGAAGACTTTTTCCTCTAAAAAATATGTACGTTTGTTTTGTTTTATTTCTTCACTTAAATAATTTACATCTTATTAAATGTTGGGTATTTATTCGGAGAACAATTAAGGAGCACCTGTTCTATCCTGGGTACTACGTTCAGGGATACAGAGATGAATATAACAGAGTCTTTGCTCTGAAGGGATTCACATCCTAGGGAGAATTTTACATTTTATATTGCTATTGATTTAAGTCTTTAAAAATGGAGGTGACTCCCTATGATGAAATTCATGTACTAGGTGGATTGAAAATAGTCTAGGAGAGAAATTAAAATGAAGCTAGTCCTAGGTTATACTAATGATTATTGTTTCTACTTTATTTATTTATTTTTGTTTCTACTGTAGGAGTTCATGTTTATTGTAGAGAAATAAATGACTTTTTGTTCTGACCAGTAAACATGTTTTTAACCTATAAGTGATGTGATCATTTTATTTCTTTGCCGTGTTTGTTTGGTTTTGAAATCCTAAACCATGAGTTAGGGGATCAGGCAGGAGGGCGTTGCCCAGTGGTGCATTTATAGCCTGCATTGTTGCTTTAATGTTTCATTGCATGTGTTTGAGGCTGATGAGGGAGCTGGTACTCCATCCAGGTCAAGGACTCCACAGTTTTGTAGAATATGGCATTCAGAGAACCTAAATAGAATGTACTTTGTTTGGATGAGTTTGCCTGTAACAATTATGATTTGCAGGTGCTATGCATTTCTGTCATTCTGTTACATTAATGAGACGCTGAGCATTCTGAAGCAATGTTAAGTTCAGTTCCATTACATTTATTCAACATTTGTTGACCACATCCTCTGGCTGACCTTTAGGACAAAATCTCTACTCTAAAGGAGTTTACAATGCAGCAGGAGAGATTGGGAAACAAAATGGTAAACGAACAATGCATTAGGTAATGAGAGACATACAAAGGGCTATGAAATTCAAAAGAAGGAGAGCTTCTCAGTTTCCTTTAATAAGATTCAGGAAGGGTATGGGCTTGCATATCCTTTAAGGATAAAAAGAGCTTTGAGTAGAGAGAAAGGCAAAGGGAATATGTTAGCCATAAATGCTGGAAAATAAAGGCTAGGTCTTCAGGAACCAGTTTGAATGGGACTTAGGTCATGTGCCTGTAAATAAAAAAGTATCTGGAAATGTTGAATGTGGGTGGAGGTAAGCTCTGCAGACCTGACGTGCACACCAACAAACTTTACCCAAACATATCCCGAGAAACCACTTGTTTTTTTGTATGTTCCTTTTAGAAGAACAGAAAGTTCTGGATAGTTTAACACTAGTTAATCACCTTGAAAAATGAATGATGTAGATATGAATCTGTTTGCTATTTTTTAACCTTAAACATGAGTTACTACCAAATAAGTTCTCTTTAGCCTATGGACAGGAAGGAAGACAAGTGAGAAGGTGCCAGTTTGAGGGGTGTGAGTGTTTAGATATAAATAGAGATAGAGTTTAATGTCACAAAGGAGGTGAGACATTGTCAGATTGTTTTTTTCTGTTTTTCTCTGTGGCTCCAAATTCTCAATTTTAGCTCTGCGTGCTGCATATTAAAATGTACATAGCATGGGCAGCTTAGTCAGTGTAGCCTCATCCAAGAAACACATGTATAAGAAAAAGTAGTATATGGAAAGAAGACTAGACTAAGAAGCTTAGTGGAAGAAAGAAGTTATGGAAATGTAGTTTCTAGTAGAGTGATCCAAAGAGTCTTTGCCCTTGCCATGTAATCACATGGTTAAAAACAGCTTTTTCGACTATGTACTAATAAGTTAGGCTTATTGATAAGTTCATTTAAAACCCTGTTAAACAGTATATATAAAAAACTTAAGATCAACAATACTGATTATTTCAGGGGATATTATTAGTATTTATAGTATTTTATATAATTTCATTCTTTTCTTTTTTTTTTTAAAGATTTTATTTTATTTATTTGACAGAGAGAGAGACAGCTAGAGAGGGAACACAAGCAGGCAGAGTGGGAGAGGGAGAAACAGGCTCCTGACCGAGCAGGGAGCCCGATGCGGGGCTCAATCCCAGGACCCTGGGATCATGACCTGAGCCGAAGGCAGACGCTTAACGACTGAGCCACCCAGGCGCCCCTATAGTTTCATTCTTAAATGCTTAATATGGACACAGCAATTGAAAAGAGACTGTCATTTCTAGAATCTGTTAGTTATTAAAACTTCCTATGGTTCTTTTATTGCCTTGACAATCTTTAGGCAGTTTGGGTCTGTTTTGGTAATCTGTTGGTGGTGGTGATTTATGTTTTACTTTATACTTAGAACTTCATAAAATATGAAATATTGTAGTAAGTACACACAGTATTTTTTCTCTATCTGGTCTCTAGCTAGA
This sequence comes from Phoca vitulina, assembly GCF_004348235.1. NCBI lineage: Eukaryota > Metazoa > Chordata > Mammalia > Carnivora > Phocidae > Phoca > Phoca vitulina. The sequence continues at coordinate 29,805,532 of NW_022589709.1, forward strand.
ATTTCTTTGCTTATCTGAAACAGCGCCTTAAAGAAACATACCTATTAGGATGTTGTAATAGGTTTAGGGAAATCTTTGCTTATGGTAGAAGAATAATTAGAGGATAGTTTGGGTTCAAATAAGAAATTAGCATTTAAATTCTACTTGTGATAAATGTGTTACTCATACATGAAAGTGTGCATTTATACACATGTATATATTTTTTAAATATTCAAAAATTTTAAAATTTAAAATATTTTATATATTTTTAAAATACTATGTATATATTAAGACCATTTAATAAACTTTGCAAGCATTAGCTATTTTCCTAATAACAGGTTCCACTTTACCTCATGCAGTAAATCCTTATAAAATATATAGGGTTAAGTGGCTTATATAGGTTTGAAAATAAGGAATATATGCTATATTTCTCTGTTTCTACTGAAGTTTGCATCATAGTGTCTTATATTTTCATGTTCTCAGTAGTCACTTATTCATAACGTGAGAATTATACATTGGAAAATTTAAATTTAAAAATGTTTGTGTAGAGGTTGTTTCTAGAATTGAAGGGGTAGTATTTTTCTAGTCACTGTACTTCTCTATTTATATTGTAAGCTAGTTGTAAGTAGACCATAATGCTTTCTTTTGTGAGTAAAACAGTGCTTGATAAAGAAATCTAGCAGCAGCCTGTGGCAGGTATTCCTGATACCTAGCATAGGGTCCAGCATTTGCTCAATGTTTATTGGTTGAATGAATGAATAAATAGGGACTGGAGAAGTGTCTTTGCTTAAGGTAACCCTTTATTTTATCCAAGATATTGCATCCTATTAAGAAGCAGCATGGAACAGAACTGAGCCTGGGAACCAGGAATATTTGGCAAAGACAGAAAAGTAACTTAATCTATCTGGGCCCTAGTTTTTCCACTGATAAAATGAGTATGTTGAATACCATTATTTTATTCATGCTTCTAGGTTTAAAATTTTGCCCACACCCCAGGGAGATTTTTTGATGTCTGCAGACATTTTGGTTGTCATAACTGAGGGTTGCTACAGAAATCTAGTGTGTAGAGACCAAGGATGCTGCTAAGCATCCTACAATCCACAAAATCATCAAGCCCCTCCCTGCCACCCCTTGAAAGAATAATCTAGTGCCAAATGAGAAACCTTGTTTTATTTGCTTACTCTGCCTATTTTTCTTATCACAGACATACATTATATAAGTATTGTTTATACTACCTCTCTCTCCCATAAGAAATTAAATTCTATGTGAAAAGGCAGACATTTTATTTGTTTTATTCTTTCAGTAATTAAATACATGTTGAGCGAGTAAATTGACTGAATGGCAAGATATAGCAATGCTACTGAACTGTTCATTAAAAGTTATAACGTAGATAATTTGCCCTTATTTCATTTCTTGTTCACAGGACAGGAAAACTGGGAAACTTGACCGCTCCTTGTAATACCAATTGTAATTGCTTGCGATCATATTATTATCCTGTCTGTGGAGGAGATGGAATCCAGTATTTTTCTCCCTGCTTTGCAGGTTGTAGAAATTATATTTCAAAAAGACATCTAAAGGTAACTTGTGTCTTCTACTTTACTTTAATGAGGCAGTGTGTTTGTATAAGTATGGATGGCCATCTTTATTCCTCCAGTGGAATTATGTAGTGCTTCTTCTTCCCTTGCTCTCCTACCTCCTCCATTCAGAAGCCAGAGGTAAAGTTTCAGTCAAGTTAGATGAATAAACTCTAGAGATCTGCTGTACAACATTGTAACTATTATCAACAATAATGTAAGCTTTAAATTTGTTAGGAGGGTAGAGCTCATGCAAAGCGTTCTTACTTTAATTATGTGTGTATATATATATATATATTTTTTTTTTAAGCACCTGAGCACTCCAGCTGAAAAAGACTCTTCTTCCTTTATATCTCAGATGCATTGAATGTGGAAAAATCAATTTTGCAGTTATTCACATCCATCTTTGTAACATTACTTCTGTTATAGTAGTGAAATATTATTTACATTTTTATATTTTTTATTTTTTTCTCAGCCATACTTTATGCCCCAGAAGTCCGAGAACTTCTATTCTTACTAAATACTGTGTGTATAATGGAAGCATAATAAATATTTATTGCTTTGATATGATGTACCATGGGTTCATTTTAAAATACCCAAATCATTAATTCTCAAATACAAATTTACTTTTAATTCTAGATTAGAATGCATATTAGTTTACCTATATATGATTTTTTTAACAATTAAATGGTTTAAGAGAATCCAATAGAATTTTGTTGGATTTCATCTTGGCTAAATTTAAGAGTTTGGGGAAAAAATAACATTCAGATTATTTGTAGTACATATGTTATGCATTAATAGATAATGTGATAACTTTAAGAAGACCTGAGGGAAATATATACTATGATATAAGAGATCACAATGAATAAGATATATAAGAATTACATGACAAAACAGCACAATCTTGAGTATTTGAAATGTAGAATAATGAAATGGCATTCATTTTCCCATATAAAGAGAAGTTTAAGATTGCAAGAAAAGATTTCTTTGTAAATAAGTAGAAATAGATAATTGAAACGATCCGTAAAATTACTTCAGATTTCTTCTAAAACCAACATGGATGTGTTTGTGTGTGTGTGGTTATATACATTTGTATGTTCATAAATACATACATAAATCTATGTGCATGTACGTATATATGCATATCTTTAATAATTTTATGTGCAATAAATACAGTAGAAGTTTGAACATACTAGGATTTGATCTTCCTGCAAGAAGTGTGAGAATATGAGAAACAATGTACATTTTTTCATATTACCTAGGTTATAGATTTTTTAAATGATCATCTAAGAACACTAAAAAATATGACAGAAAAAAATTGTCTGTGGTGAATCATAGTAGACCTAATAGACTTGGATGCCATATGTGCAGTTTTAATCCTTGGGATAAAACTAATTAGATCATTACTGTTAGGTGCCTATGAAAAATAAAAGACATCAGGAAGATTTTTGAGCTCTCAAGTCTGAAGTTCATCATGCCTTCAAACCAGTAGACATCTGGGATTGCTTTAGTTTCAAAACAGGTTGAGAAAATTAGGTGTTTGTGTCAGTTACAAGGAATCGAATTCCACAAATGAGCATGATGCACATTATAGAATCAGAACTACCAGTAAGGTAGCTAACTGTTACTTTGAGAGGCAGGTGTATGTAGGTATTATTTTCTTGTGTATAAAATATGATTAATAATTGTTACTGACTGACTCTACTTAGAAAAAGATCACAAGGAGATATTTGTAGGGTTTTACTCACATAACTAAAAACGTTAGAGACAAATACTATCCTGTATATGGAAACCTCCTCCCCCAAAAAGAAAAAAAATATCTAATAGCCAGAGCACATTTTAAATGGTATTGGTTATTTTGATATGATTAATTTGATATTTATATTTTTCTCCAAATACTGTAATTGCCATCTTAACTAGCAAATTGTCTTCTAGAGATTGTTTAGGAAAAACAAATATTTTGACTTCATATTTTCTATTTGTCCTGGCCTTTTCATGTCCATTTAGTCCATGTAACAACTCATTTTTTCACAGGATTTTTTTTTTTTCTTAATGACATATTTCAAATAGGCAAAATGCATTGATAATAGTATAGTAAATACTTATGTACATTTGTTCACAGAAATATTTGTCTTATATTTCACACTAGTGACCCAAACAACAAAACAGATATTGACTGACAGCTAGGTATAGTTATAGTGCAAGCAAAATTGTATACATTTTTATGTAAGAGGTGTAAAATTACATCGAGATAGAAAATACTTTTATTTTAAAAATTTAAAAGGCTACATTTCTTCATTATTTGATATATCCCGTTGCTGAGCATGTAATATTCCATTGTGGGAGTGTCATCCATGTATTTGGATGTCCTGAATCAATACCAGTGGCCTTAGATTAGCTTTAGCACTGAAAAAAGGTTTCTGGCCTTCAGAATAATAAAAGGACCATTTCCCTTTGACTTCTTTGGCTTTACTCTAACTTTATTGAGACCTTAAACTTGTAAAAAGGTTTATAGTAAGGATAGAATTCTCTCAATTCTTTTCCTATAAAAGTGATACTTGTGATCTTTTAACGTGTTACCTTCCAACACTTTATATTATTAATTTATATGTATGTATATATTAAATAGTTAATATTTTATATTTACATATAAAATAGCTTTCAGGATAATGAAGTAATAACTTCTATTTTTTATTGTTATAAATATGTCATCTTAGAAGGCATATAGTTTGCTTTTGCTTTTAGTAAAACAATTACAAAAAGTTCAGAAAGTTATAGTAATTTAGTTGAAAGTAGTATTTTTTTTTCCTAGAGACTTGTGATGTATTAGTTGATTTGACTGTGGCACTTGTTAAAATTACAGTGTTCATCCTTTCAAACTAATGTGGAGAGTGAGATTGTCACTCTACATGCTTCTTTGCCTTCTTTAATGGAAAACTATTTGAAGTTATGATCCATTAAAAGTAGTCTAGAATGTGAGATCTGGTAATTGCTGTATTCTTGTCAATTTATATTATAAGTCATGAGTCAATAGTAGGTTACAATTTGAAACAATGAACACAAAACTCAAATACAGGCCATAAATATGGCCCCTTATTTTCACTTAATTTCTTAAAAGTTAATTATTCTTTCTCAGCATTATTTGTTGTGTATAGATTAAGACTGTGTAAAATGTTTGCCATGTCTAGAGATCACATAACTTAAAATGATAAAATATGTTTTCAAGAGGGGCACCTGGGTGGCCCATTCGGGTAAGTGGCTGACTGGATTTCGGCCCAGGTCATGATTCCAGGGTTCTGGGATGGAGCCCTGTGTTGGGCTCTGTGCTCAGCAGGGAGTCTGTTTGAGGATTCTCTTTCTCCCTCTCCTTCTGTCCCTCCCCCCGTTTGCTCGCTCTCTCTCAAATAAATAAATAAATAATCTTTAAATATATATTTTCAAGATAAGTGCTTTCAATATTTTCTTGTCTAATATTTCTAGGTATATTACAACTGTTCCTGTATTGAAAGGAATATAGAAATGACACCTACTTTGGCAAATTTTGATTTTGAAGCTAAAGCTGGAAAATGTGAAAATCGATGTGCAAAGTTACCCGTTTTTCTTGGCATTTTGTTTGCTACAATTATCTTTACATTTATGGCTGGTACTCCTATAACTGTGTCCATCCTAAGGTATATATTATATTGTGAAATTTGCCATCCCTAAGACATGTTGGGTGAAAAGAAAATGGACTCAGGGGTTCATTTGGGGTTTCTATTGACCGCTAGTTCCAATACTAATTCGGTTCTTTTAAGATCATTAGTTCTGTGGCGTGGAAAACCTATTTCATTGATCCCCAGATGAATGAGGTTTAAATATGATTATGTATGTGAAAATGTCTTGATGTTGCCTACCTGGAATATACTTGACTTTAGTTTCTCTGCCTCTTTCATGACCCTTCAGTTGAAGCTGTTGGACTGTGTTTGAGTATGATGGAAATGCGGTGCATTCCACATATGTCAGAATCAGAATGACAGAATTCTACCTTATGTAGTAGGTGCTGTGATAATTCAGCTTTCCTGTAAACAGTGCTCTGCTGGATGAGAAGCTAGCTGTCACCTGGCTCTTAACAGTGTTTTGAGCTTCAAGTTGCTCTTTCTCCTTCTACATCACTTGATAAAACTATTTTCTGTCTGTGCTGTCATAAGTTCATCAGCCTTTCTATGTCTTTCCTAACAAATTCTAGCTTTTTTACTCTTCAGTTTTTGTTCCCTGATACTATCTTTTCACACACTTTTTTGTCAATTGGAAATTTTAGAGATTCTGTCTAGAAATACTAAATAGTCTGTTAACATTATCCTACGTGGACATTGGAGTTGTTTAGAGAATTAAGAAAATGCTTTTTTAAAACTTCATTTTTGAAAAATTATCTGCATTACCTTTCAACTACATGTTGATCCCTTTTATCTCCTATCTAATTCTTGGGTGCCAGTGTCATGTTTTATTCATCTTTGATAACCGTTACCTAAAATCAGATTGAGCCTCAGCAACTATTTTACATTGACCCAGATTTGTACCTTATCCCATAGATGTGACTTCTATCTCAAAGTTAGTAAGTTAGAGTAGGAATTATTTGCTTGTGACTTAAGGGATAGTTAAAAATAAGTCTTATTAATAAATGTCCTTTCTTTTTTACATTTGTTACAGTTCATACATATTCAATACATTTGTTAAACTTTATTTGACCCTTTTTGGTGTTACTTACATTTGTAGTGTTTTTCGTTCACATATTATTTTTCTTCTTTTATAATTACAGAAAGGTTGAACTGTATATAAGCTGTTACAAATAGTTTATTTAATGCACATAACATTTATTTTAATCTAGAAATGCTAAGCTGGTATAAAAATAAATTTGCTCAAAGAGCAAATATACGATACAACCACTTTTGGTTTAATATGTATTTGATATCTCCAGGTGTGTTCATCACAGGCAGCGGTCCCTAGCATTGGGAATACAGTTTATGCTGCTTCGATTATTAGGTATGCTCTTTTTCTTAATTCATTGGTGACTGTTGGTTATTTTTGTTCGTTAGTGTTATTGGTTTACTCACATTATGTGCCAAGAAAATAATTAATTTAAATACCATGGAAAACTGCCTAATTGTCTTTGAAGAAAGCTGTTTTCTAATATTGAAGATATAGTATTATTTATATATCACATAAGAAAATAATGACTTCACTTTTCACCTACCTAATTGGTTAACTGTTGTTTCCAATTCTGTTACAAATATAACTTTAAAGAGTATATCATATTTATTTAAAGTACAACATAAGATCATGAACACACGTTTAAAAATAGAGCATAGTAAAATACGTAAATTTTTTTCTATTCATGTAAAGCCCATTACCAATATAAATTATGATGAAATCTTATTTATAGCTATGGTAATTCCTTTTCTCCCAGCATTTATCTCCATTTGGGACATAATTATATTTTATTAGAAATGAAAAATAATGAGTTAAAGTATTTAAATGAAACTTTGGCATAGATATTGTGGCTAGTTGAGAATTGTTGAAAGACTTTATGGAAATTTTTATAAGATTCCAGATGTAGAAAGAAGTAGAAGGACAGAAATACTGTATTATATACATAATTATATGTGTATATGATTATACCCACAATATTATACAGATAATACTGAGATCATTTATGAAAACAAAAACCAGAAGCAGGGACATTAGAGATCACTTGGACCAGCTTTCCAATTTTCAGATGAATAAATTAAGGCTCTGAGAGATTTAGGGATTTGCCCATAGTTAAACAATTCATGGTGAAAAAGAAACTAGGAAAATGATATCCTTACCCTCAGTCCAGTGCTCCTTTGACTCTTTATCATGCTGCAGGTCATGAAAGAACGGGCTGGATGTAGTTGAAATCTTTGTCTAAGAAATGTATTTGATTTGTAACAGTTGGAAACTCCTTAAATATGTGAAAGTTTATTACCTCATGACTTCATGCGAGGGAGGGGGTATGTTTGAGATAGTATTCATGTTGGTATGAATGTGTGTGCCTGTGTGTGTGTGTGTGCATACACATGTGCACTCTCATGCATGCACATGCACATACACATAACACATATCAATAATTTCGATTTTTAAAAAGTAGAATAGCTAGGGCCCCTGGGTGGTGCAGTTGGTTAAGTATCTGATTCTTGATATTGGCTCAGGTCATGATTTCAGGGTCATGAGATCAAGCCCCGTGTCGGGCTCTGAGCTTAGTGAGGAGTCTGCTAAAGTTTTTCTCTCCCTCTCTGCTTCCCTGTGTTCACTCTCTCTCTCTCTCAAATAAATAAATCTTTAAAAAAAGTAGAACAGCTAATTTCAAAGGCATAGTCATTAAATTAGAAAAATTAGAAAAGCAGTGGATTAAAATATTTACTTAGCTAAGTGTTAACCCAATATATGCCAGATTTATTATTAAAATAACTTTCTGAGTTGATTAGAAATATATAGTAATTATTTAATTATTTTAGAATGTTTTATCTATATTTATTTCTAGCACTTTTACTTGCACATGACCTGATTGATCTGTGTATGGACAGATTAGTTCCTAGTCTTATTTACATAAAATATATTTATAACCATGTATATAAAAACCTGTTAACTATAGACTGTAATCTTTACTGATTGTGTATTTCACATATAATTCTTCTAGGCACAATACCTGGACCAATTATATTTGGTGTCACAATAGACAGCACATGTATTCTGTGGGATATTAATGAATGTGGAGCTAAAGGAGCTTGCTGGATTTATAATAACATCAAGATGGCCCATATGCTAGTAGCCATAAGTAAGTGGTGATTTCTTGATAACTTTAGATTAAATTTATGATGTCGAGAGAAAAAGATCTTGCTGTTACTTAAGTTTTGTAATGTTCAGTCCATGCTGTTGGGCTTTCCTGTAGTTCTGAAGCAGAGATCATTTATCACAGCAAGTTATGAAAGACTTTAATGAGTTGTAAGGCTCAGTCTAAAATAGAAGAGAATAACATTTTAGCTTTCATAAAATCACATACACTTTTTTTAAACAACTTCTCTCAAAATTTTTTTTGAATGTCTAACAAAAAGCTAAAAGACAATTCTGAGAAACTCTGGAATGATTGTCATCTAGGTACCTGGGCTTTGGAAAGCACTTAGAGCTGAGGTAGGAAGTATCCTTTGGCTCTAAAGCATGTTGTAAGAAATGTTTTTATAGTTTAAAAGGTTAGCTATGATGTTTAACCCTTTTTGCTTTTGGTAGTCTGTCTTAGATAGTCTTGGTTAAACAATAAATAACAATGAAGATTGAGGAAATAGACCAATATATCTATTTTGTAAGAGTTAATATTTAAAAATTTAAAAACAACCTAAAATTATATATTTAAATTAAAAATAGAGGTAGAGGTTTCAAGATGGTGGCACAGGAGGACCCTAAACACATCTCCTCCCATAAACACAACAAATTTATAGCTACATGTAGAATAATTTCTGAAGAAAAGGATCTTAGCACTGAACACAGCACCCCATAACAAGGGACAAAAGAGATACATGGAGTAGGGTAGAAAAGGCAGAGACATGGCCTTGCCCATGATCTTACCCCAGACATGATAACTCCACAATTGGGAGGGATCCCAAAAACAAAGAGCGCTTCTTCAACGAGCGAAGGGGTTGAGTCCCACAACAGGCATTCTGACTCAGAGGACTGGCACTGGAAAGACAAGATCTCCAAACATCTGGTTTTGAAAATCGATAGAGATTAAGACCAAGAGAAACACAGAACTATAGGGAACAGAGATTCCACTCTTAAAGGGTTCATGTGCAAACCCACTCATCCTGAGATCCAGCACAAAAGCAACAGAATGAAAGACACCCAGACCATAAGCACAGAAGACCCACTTAGTAATTTTAAAGTGGCTGCTAGAGAGGCAGGAGCCTGCAGGGGTTTTATCCCGGGACAAAAGCCCTGGCGGGCACCATTTTTGTAGTCTTATCCTAACTTGCTGGTGACAGAATCAGGGTGTGCCATTTTCCATGCCCTTCCTACAGCCTACTAGCACCAGAGGGCATACTCTGTCCATCCTGCCCTGTAACCAGACTGGACACATACTCTGCACCCCACCCACCCTGTGCAGAGATCTAGCCACAGTTAGGATGGGCAAGCTTCCTGAGCTCCATCCTTCCCATTTAGCAGCCAAGATGTAAACGTGTGGTCAGGTTCCCTGAGCTCCACCCTCCTAATGTAGCAGACAAGCTGCAGCTGGATCAGGTGAACATTCCAACCCTGCCCTATTTACACAGCTACCAAGCCAAAACTGGGCTGGGTGAGTACCCTGAGTCTCACCTATCCCATACAGCAGGTGCATCCCTATTATAGACAGCTAGGACATGCAGCCCACATGAGGGATGTCCATAGAGGGCCTGGGTCTGTAACCAAGGAAGACTGTGTTTTTGGGCCACATGAAGCAGCTCTTATACAAGCCCACTACCTCAAGACTGAAAGAAGTAGCTATTGTACCTAATGCATATAGATAAACACAGAGAGACAGGCAAAATGAGAAGACAGATTCCAAACCAAAGAACAAAGCAGATCCCAGAAAAAAAGACCTTAAGGAAGTGGAGATAAGCAGTCTACCTGATAAAGAGTTCAAGGCAATGGCCATAAAGATGCTCACCAGTTTTGAGAAAAGAATGGATGAACACAGCGAGAACTTTAACAAAGAGGTAGAAAATATAACAAAGTACCAAACGTAAGTTATAACTGAACTAAAAAATACTCTAGGGGTTTCAGTAGCAGAATGGATGAATAGAGGCATGAATCAGTGAGCTGTAAGACAGCAATGGAAAACACTCAGAGCAGCAAAATGAAAATAGAATTAAAAGACGAGATACCTTGAGGGACCTCTGGGACAGCATCAAGTGGAATAACATTTCCATTCTAGGGGCCTCAGAAGGAGAAGAGGAAGAAAAGGGCTAGAAAAATTAGTTGAAGAAATAATGGCTGAAAACTCCCCTAATCTAGAGAAGGAAGCAGACATGCAGGTCCAGAGTTCCAAATAAGATGAACCCAAAGGTAAATACACCAAGAACAATTATAATTAAAATATGATAAAGGTAAAGATAGAGAATCTTAAAAGCCTCAAGAGAAAAAAAGTTACATATAAGGGAAACCCAATAGGCTATCAGCAGATTTTTCAGCAGAAATTGCAAAGGGCAGAAAGAAGTGGAATAACATTCAAAACACTGAAAGGAAAAAAACTGCCACCAAGAATACTCTCCCCAACAGAATTGAAGGAGAGATGAAGAGTTTTCCAAGTAAGCAAAAGCTAAGGAAGTTCATTACCACTAAACTGGCCTTACAAGAAATGCTAAAGGGACTTTTCTAAGCTAAAAAGGAAAGGCATTAATTAATAAAACATGAAAATAAAAATCTCAGAAGTAAAGGTAAATAAATAATAGAGGTAGTAGATAAGCCTCTTATAATGGAAGTGTTAAGGGTGAAAGATAAAATTAGTAAAGTTAATTTAAAATACAATAATTAGTTAAGGGAACATAAAATAAAAAGATATGTGTCATCAAACATCTAAAACATGGAGGGTGTGAGTAAAAGTATCAAGATTTGAAATACGTTCAAAATTAAGTTACCATCAACTTAAAAGAGACTGTTATATATATGTTATATGTGAACTTCATGGTAATCACACACATAAAAAAATTATGGTAAATACAGAAAGGAAAAGAAAAAGGAATCTAAACATAACACTAAAGAAAATAAACCACAGGGGAAGAGGGAAAGAGAATAAAAAAGGATCAGAGAGAAACTACAAAAACAGCCAGAAAACAGTTAACAAAATGGCAATAAGTACATACCTATCAATAATTCCTTTAAATGTAAGTGAATTAAATTCTATAATCAAAAGACATAGAGTGGCTGGATAAAAAAACAAGACCCTTGTATATGTTACCTATAAGAGACTCACTTAAAATCTAAAGATGCTCACAGGCTAAAAGTGAAGAGATAGAAAAAGACATTCCATGAGAATGAAAATGAAAAGAAAGCTGGAATAGTAATACTTACCTCAGACAAAATAGACTTTAAAACAAAGACAGTAACAAAAGACAAAAAAGGGCATTACATAATGGTAATGGGATCAACAAAAACAGCATTGTAAACCCATCATAGCAGCACCTAAATATATAAAGCAAATATTAACGGTAGTAAAGGGAGAAATAGTAATATAATAATAGTAGGGGACTTTAATACCTCACTTAGATCAATGGATAAATCATCCAGATAGAAAATCAATAAGGTAACTTGGCCTTAAATAGATCAGATGGACCTAATAGATATATACAGATATATATTCCATCCTAAAATAGCACAGTACACATTCTTTTTAAATGCACATGGGACATTCTCCAGAATAGATGACATGCAAGGTCACAAAACAAATCTTAATAAATTTGAGAAGATTGAAATTATATCAGGCATCTTTTCTGACAAAAAAAATATGAAACTAGAAATCAGTTACAAGAAGAAAAGTGGAAAATTCACAAATATGTGAAGATTTAAAAACATGCTACTGAACAACCAATGGATCAAAGGAGAAATCCAAAAGAGAAATTAAAAAAATACCTCGAGATAAATAAAAATGGAAACAGGATCTTCCAAAATTTTTGGAATGCTGCAAAAACAGTTGTAAAAGGGAAGTTCATAGTTATACAGATACAGGCCTACCTTGAGAAACAATCAAAATCTCATGGGGCACCTGGGTGGCTCAGTTGTTAAGCATTTGCCTTCGGGTCAGGTCATGGTCCCAGGGTCCTGGGATTGAGCCCCACGTCAGGCTCCCTGCTCAGCGGGAAGCCTGCTTCTCCCTCTCCGCCTGCTTGTGTTCCCTCTCTTGCTGTGTCTCTCTCTGTCAAATAAATAAAATCTTAAAAAAAAAAAAACAATCAAAATCTCAAACAATCTAACTTTATATTTAAGGGAACTAGAAAAAGAAGAGAAAACAAAGCACAAAGTTCTTAGAAGGAAGAAAATAATAAAGAGCAGGACAAAAATAAGTGGAATAGAGACTAAAAAAGCAATAGAAATGATCAGTGAAACTGAGAGCTGGTTCTTTGAAAAGATCAGCAAAATCAACAGGCCTTTAACTAGATTCATCAAGAAAAAAGAGAGCCCAACAAAATCAGAAATGATAGAAGAGAAATTACATGGACACCACAGAAATACAAAGGATCATAAGAGGATATTATGAACACTTACACACCAGCAAATTAGACAACCTAGAAGTAATGGATAAATTCCTAGAAACCTATAATCTTCAAGACTGAGTCTTGAATAAATAGAAAATCTGAATAGAAAATAGACCAATTGCTAGTAATGAGATTAAATCAGTAATCAAAAAACTCCCAGCAAAGGTCCAGGTCCAGGTCCAGATGACTTCATAGGTGAATTTTACCAAAAATTTAAAGAGTTAGTACTTATCCTTCTCAAATTATTGAAAAAAATTGAAGAGGAAAGAATACTTCCAAACTCATTTTATGAGCCCAGCATTATCCTCATATTAAAACCAGACAAAGACACTACAAAAAAGACAATTACAAGCCAATATCCCTAATGAACATAGATACAAAAGTCCTCGACAAAATATCAAACTTAATTCAGCAATATATTAAAAGGATCATACACCCTGACTAAGTGGGATTCATTCCAGGGATGCAATGTTTGTTCAACACCCACAAACCAATCAGCGTGACACATGACTTTAACAAAATGAAGGATAAAAATATGACCATCTCAAAAATAGAAGGAAAACATCCGATAAAATTCAATGTCCATTTATGATAAAAGCTCTAGCCAAAGTAGGTATAGAGGGAATATACCTCAACATAATAAAGGCGATATATGACAAAGCCACAGCTAACATAATACTCAACAATAAAAATCTAAAACTTTTCTTCTAAGATCAGGAACATAGTACGGATGTTCATTCTCACCACTTTTATTCAACATAGTATTGGAACTCCACCAAAAACTATTGGAACTAAAACAAATGCAGAAGTTGCAGGATACAAAATTAATATACAGAAATCTTTTGCATTTCTCTGTACTAACAGCAAACTATGAGAAAGGGAAATTAAGAATCCTTTTACAGTTGCACCAAAGAGAGCCCAGAACTAAACCCACATTTATATGCTCAATTAATCTACAATAAAGGAGGCAAGAACATTCAATCGAGAAAAGACAGTCTCTTCAATAAATGGTGCTGGGAAAACTGGACAGCTACATGCAAAAGAATGAAATTGGACCACTTTCTTACACCATACACAACAGTAAACTCAAAATGTGTTAAAGACTTAAATGCAAGACCAGAAACCATAAAACTCCTAGAAGAAAACATAGACAGTAAGCTCTTTGACAGCAGCCTTAATAATATTTTTTTGGATCTGTCTCTTCAGGCCAGGGAAACAAAAGCAAAAATAGACAAAGGGACTACGTCAAACTAAAAAGCTTTTTTGTACAGTGAAGGAAACGATCAACAAATGGAAAGGAAAACTACTGAATGGAAGAAGATACTTGGAAATTAGATGGCCAGTAAGGAGTCAGTATCCAAACTATATAAAGAACTTACACAACTCAATAACAACAACAACAAAAGCAAACAACCTGATTAAAAGACAGACAGAGGATCTCATAGACATTTTTTCAAAAGAAGACATCCAGATGGCCAACAGACAAATGAAAAGATGCTTATCATCACTCATCATCAGGGAAATGCAAATCAAAACCATAATGAGATACCACCTCACACCCCTCAGAATGGCTATTATCAAAAAGAAGAAATAACAATTATTGGTGAGGATTTGGAGAAAAGGAAACTCTCATGCACTATTGGTCAGAATACAGACTGGTGCAGCCACTATGGAAAACAGTATGGTGTTTCCTCAAAAAATTAAAACTAGGACTACCATATGATCTAGTAATTCTACCTCTGGGTATTTCTGGGTATTTATCTGAAGAAAACAAAAACACTAATTGAAAAGGATGTATGTACCCCTATGTTTATTGCAGCATTATTTAAAATAAGATATGAAAGTAACCCAAGGGTCAATTAGTAGGTGAATGGATGAAGAAAATGTGGTTTATATATCCAGTGCAATAAAAAGAATGAAATCTTACTATTTGTGACAGCATAAATGGACCTAGATGGTATTATGCCAAATAACATAGGTCAGATAAAGACAAATTATGTATGATTTCACTTATAAATAGAATCTAAAAAAGCCAAAAAAATGAAACAAAACAAAACAAACAGACTGATGGATACAGAGAACAAACTGGTGGTTGACAGAGGGGAGTAAGTGAGCAGACAGGCAAAATAGATGAAGGAGAGCAAAAGGTACAAATTTCCAGTTATAAAATAGGACACAGGGATGTAATTTACAGCATAAGATATATAGTCAATAATATCATAAGGGCGCCTGGGTGGCTTGGTTGGTTAAGCATCCGACTCTTGAATTGGCTCAGGTAGTGATCTCAGCATCGTGAGATTGAGCCCCGAGTTAGACTCTGCACTGATCCTGAAGCCTGCTTAAGATTCTTTCTCTTCTTCAGCCCCTGATCTTTCTAAAAAAAAAAAAAAGTAAATTAAAAAAATAGTATTGTAATAACTTTGTATGGAGACAGATGGTAACGACCTATTGTGATCATTTCATAATGTTTAAAAATATCAAATTACTCTTGTACATCTGAAACTAATATAAGTTGTACATCAATTATAATTCAATAAAAAGAGAAATCCTAGATGAACATGCACACATATATGTATGTATTATTACATAATGTGTGATTTTCATTGTGTGTATTTTGGCACATGTATCAAGAGAGCTTATTAATCTTAATGCATTTAAACCCAGAGAATGGTGTCTTAATTTGTAATGACAAAATAATAAAATATCCACTGAAGAAATAAATACATAAATCCAAAAATGTAATGGGGGGTAAATATTGGCTAGAATAGGCAAAATTAATCTTTTCACAACTTTTACTTGTTGAACCTTTTTTATTCACTGTGTTTTTATGTTTAAAATATCATTTAATTGGTTAGGCATGTACTTTTTGACCAGAAGATACAAATAATGAATTAAAAGGCTTTGGGGTTCTTAGGAGAAAGCCTCCATAAAATATACCATATTGAATACTCAATATTATGATATCATAAGGGCGCCTGGGTGGCTTGGTTGGTTAAGCATCCCCTTTCTACTCTGTGGTGAATGTGAGATTTTTTTTTCCCCAAACCATATATACCTTTAAATTTTCTAAAAACATTAATCGTGGTAGTACCTGCCTAATTAGTCTTCCTGTAAATCTATAAATGCTTAGTTCAATTAGAATTCATGTTTTTCAAACACACATTTTGAGTAAAATACTAATGGCTAACACAAATTATGTACTGAAGAAACTATATTGTGAGGCCATTTAGTTTATTCAACTGTCACTTAAATGCTTATACGCTGGCCAGAAATAGTTTCTCTTTATATAGCCAAGCTCAAAATCGGAGTCCTTTGAAAACAAAACTTGTGCAGTGAATCTCATTGTTTCACATTTTTAGTTGATACTTAAATTTGGTTGAGTATTCAATATGGTATATTTTATGGAGGCTTTCTCCTAAGAACCCCAAAGCCTTTTTATTTTTAGAATTATTTTCCATCATGGACATGAAAATTCTACAATTTATTATTTAGGTTCAAGGATATTGTAAGCTATTTTATTTTGTCATTGACTTCATTTCTTGCAATTTTTTATACATATGATGTGGTGTTAATAAAGCTAGAAGTAGAACATAGATTTATTTAATTGTATATAATACTTTATAAGAATGTACAATCATAATGAAGAAAAGAATAGTTATTGTACAGTTTTAATGTTTAGAAAGAAAATTAAGGTCTAGTTCATTGAATTGTATAGAAATATTTTGCTGAAGAATATCACCTCTCTAAAATTTTAAAAATTTAAAACATGGAACTATGATGCATATACTCCTCTTTAAAGTAGGTTTCTATTTGTGAGGAATTTCTCAGTGAGAATTCATTTTTCTAATACTTGAAGGC
Organism: Phoca vitulina; assembly: GCF_004348235.1. Classification (NCBI taxonomy): domain Eukaryota; kingdom Metazoa; phylum Chordata; class Mammalia; order Carnivora; family Phocidae; genus Phoca; species Phoca vitulina. The sequence goes on from NW_022589709.1 coordinate 29,822,219, forward strand.
CCAAATGCATGATTAATTTTTGTTTTTATATTTAGGTGTTACTTGTAAAACTATCACCGTTTTCTTCAATGGGTGTGCAGTCTTTTTGTATAAGCCGCCACCATTAGGCACAGATGTATCATTTGAAAATCAGAAAACAGTTGTGAGTACTGTTTCAGTAGAATGTGATCTCAGCAATACAGGAAATGAAGGGTGAAATAGAAAAAGGAGACTGTTTTACAGCTGGAAAATTGGCCATCATTTGTAAGAGTGCACATTGCCATTGCAGCAGTATCTACCCAATATGGACAATCACATTTTAAAAGTTGGTATTTTATAATTAAATGTGTTTTCTGTACATTTATGGACTTGTTTATTTTTGTTTTAACGTAAGAAACAGACCTGTGCCTTCAGAGCCCACCAAAAGCCTCAGAACACACACAGACACACACACACACACACAGACAGACACACACACACACAGACACACACACACACAGACACACACAGACACTTCCCATTGTCCAGCTGTGAAATAACAAGATAATAAACTAAATTAGAAAAAATAGCCAATTATTAGTTAAAAGTTTACATTTTAAAGACAAAGTGACATTTCTGTTCTTCTTGCAACTTGTTTTATTTTAATTATCATTGCCAGTAGTTTGGGCTTATTTAGGAAAATTTGTGGTATAAAAATGTAAACTAATCAAATTTATGTGATGATTTTTAAGAACTATTACTATTACATATTCATGAATTTAAAACTAGCTATTTTGTTTTTAAATTTATATACACTAGTCTGTCCTTTATCATAAAAGGTTACTGAACTATTAAAATATAGGTTGATTATCTTCTTTGTGTCCCAGTATATAGTGAATTCAGAAATAGCATTACATATACATATATTCTCAAGAATTCCCGGAGGTAATTTGCTAATCTTGCCTATTTTTAACACTTTAATGATTCCAAGACAGTATTCAATTATATGTCCTCCAGGAAAAAGTACCAGATTCAGTAAAGAAAAGTGCCAATTATATATGAAAAGATTTTTTTAATGGCTTAGGTGCATTTTATTGGTTTTCTTTGAAAAGATTTCTTCATGAACTGTTGATCAGTGTTTACATAAGTCAGTAATTTAATTTTTCTCGTTTTAAAAACTTGTTACTTAGTATATTATTTATAGCACCTAAAATAGTGCTTTGCTCATAGTAGGTATGTATTAAGGTTGCTTGACTTTAACTGATCCATTTATTTGAAAGATAAAGTATTTCACATATCTGATAACATTATAACACTCCATGTCTTCAGTTCAGATTTAAGCCAACTTTGTCTACTCAGAATGTGGAGGAAATAGATCAGTGAACAACAACAAATACTTCTACCTGGTCAAGAATTTTACCGATTAAGAAAAGTGTTGAAGTTCATACTTAATTTAGAGAGAAGAAAAAAATCACCCTATCTATACAAATAGTTTGAACAAGTCGCTTAATAATTGGCATTCCCAATGGTTTTTAGTTATGAAGGGTTTCGTCTTATTCAGTGTACTCAATTTTATAAGATGATGCATTTTTATAAACTTTTTAATGAAAATGGGTAAAGTGAAAATAATTTTGACCCTTGAAAGAAGTCAGACTCTTATACATATTTACAAAGAATACCTCCTTTCATGACAGGGCAGTGTAGACACTACTATAATTTATAAACATTATTTATACTTTTGAATCAACTAGGTTATATGTGTTGGTATGCTACTTTAAGAACAAAATTTTTCATAGTATATTTTTTCACAATTTATATGATTAATTTTATATTAAACTTGAATCTATAAATTGACCTGTGGTGATTTTTGTACATAATTGGATATATATCTTAAAACTTACTTTTAACATTTAGATTTCCTTATTTGTAGCACATAAAAATCTAAAACTCTTATATCTGAAAGAACTATATACAATTGATTTAGCTATGTAAATTGGAGAAAAATATAAGTAGAATTTTAGCTCTGTTTTCTTTTAGTATTTTCTTTAATTTAAACAATTATGTAAAATGCATATATGTATCTTTTTAAAAATGAGAATATTTGTACCAGATTGTTAAGTGTTTAACCTTATTAAATGGCACAGATTTTGAAATGGGGTTTGTATCTGTTTATGAATACACACACATTTGGTGATTGGAAAAGGGAAAATCAGTGTACTTTTGAACTTGGTGAATGTAATTTAATTCAGTAATTTCTGGTATCTCAACAGATTTATTAATTCAATATAAACCACATTCACTATGAAATATATACTAAAATTGTTCCATACAGTAGTTTTCATGTATGACAGAGGGGGATATATAGGATTTATAGGAGTAGGATACAGTTGCAGATGGTTGGTTGTCAAATATCTGATACTGCAAAAGTAATGTGTTTTTGGAAAGGTTATATTTAAGTCATCTTGGGTTATCAAAACACTCAGTACAAAATTTTTAAAGAAATCAGGTTGGACATTAATTTTAGAGGTAATGTCCTTTTCCCCCACTACAACACATTTCAGGCTTTTTCAGCCTTTTTTGTACCCAAAGCAGTAAACATTAACTTACACATTATATATGAGTGATCAAAAATAAATAAAAGACAATCTATTTTAAAAACTGCGTGGGTAAATTGGATTAAAACATTTTAGTGTTTTTTACTAAAATTAACAGCTTATAAAAATCATCCTCAATTGACATTTTAATTTTTTTCTTTTTAGATTTAGTTTGACTTTCTTTTTTAAACTCTATTTTGTAATAATTTTAGACTTATAAAAACTTGTAAAAATAGTACACACAATTCTCCTGTAAGCTTTACCCAGCTTCCCAAATGTTAATATATCAAATATCCATAGAAAAATTATCTAAATCAGCAAATTAGCATTAAAATATAGTTAATACCACATTTGCAAAAGGGCATGGCAGAACTATTTTCTGTGATGTCAGTATATCTTTTTTTAATTGTTGAATTGTACAAATTAAAATGGTGCATTTTACTATATATAACTTAGGCCCCAGTATAGTTAATTTGCAAAAAGAATTTATATAAGAAACAGTGTTTATTTTTATTTTTTTATTTTTATTATTAACATATAATGTATTATTGGTTTCGGTGGTACAGGTCAGTGATTCATCAGTCTTACACAACACACAGCGCTCACCACAACACATACCCTTTCATCACCCAGCCACCCCATCCCTACCACCCCGCTCCACTCCAGCAACCCTCAATTTATTTCCTAAGATTACGAGTCTCTTATGGTTTGTCTCCCTCTCTGGTTTTGTCTTGTTTCATTTTTTCCTCTCTTCCCCTATGATCCTCTGCCTTGTTTCTTAAATTCCATGTATCAGTGAGATCATATAATTGTCTTTCTCTGATTGACTTATTTTGCTTAGCATAATACCCTCTAGTTCCATCCACGTCGTTGCAAATGGCAAGATTTCATTTTTTGATGGTTGCATAATATTCCATTGTGTGTGTGTGTGTATATATATATATACCACCTCTTCTTTATCCATTCATCTGTCAGTGGGCATCTCAGCTCTTTCCATAGTTTAGCTATTGTGGACATTGCTGCTATAAACATTGGGGGCAGGTGCCCCTTTGGATCACTACATTTGTATCTTTTGGGTAAATACCCAGTAGTGCAATTGCTGGGTCGTAGGGTAGCTCTGTTTGCAACTTTTTGAGGCATCTCCATACTGTTTTCCAGAGTGGCTACACCAGCTTGCATTCCCACCAACAGGGTAAGAGGGCTCCCCTTTCTCCTCATCCTCGCCAACATCTGTCGTTTCCTGACTTGTTCATTTTAGCCATTCTGACTGGTGTGAGGTGGTATCTCATTGAGGTTTTGATTTGTATTTCCCTGATGCCGAGTCATGTTGAGCACTTTTTCATGTGTCTGTTGGCCATTTGGATGTCTTCTTTGGAAAACTGTCTGTTCATGTCTTCTGCCCATTTCTTGATTGGATTATTTGTTCTTTGGGTGTTGAGTTTGATAAGTTCTTTATAGGTTTCGGATACTAGCCCTTTATCTGATATGTCATTTGCAAGTATCTTCTCCCATTCTGCCGGTTGTCTTTTGGTTTTGTTTACTTTGCTGTGCAAAAGCTTTTTATCTTGAAGAAGTTGCTGCAGCTGAGGTCGAAGAGGTTGCTGCCTGTGTTCTCCTCTAGGATTTTGATGGATTCCTGTCTCACATGTAGGTCTTTCATCCCTTTTGAGTCCATTTTTATGTATGGTGTAAGGAAATGGTCCAGTTTCATTCTTCTGCATGTGGCTGTCCAATATTCCCAATACAATTTGTTGAAGAGACTGTCTTTTTTTCCATTGGATATTCATTTCTGCTTTATCGAAGATTAGTTGACCATAGAGTTGAGGGTCCATTTCTGGGCTCTCTATTCTGTTCCATTGATCTATGTGTCTGTTTTTGTGCCAGTACCATACTGTATTGAAGATTACAGCTTTGTAATAGAGCTTGAAGTCTGGAATTGTGATGCCACCAGCTTTGGTTTTCTTTTTCAACATTCCTTTGGCTATTGGGGGTCTTTTCTGGTACCATACAAATTTAGGATTATTTGTTCCAGCTCTGTGAAAAAAGTTGATGGTATTTTGATAGGGATTGCATTGAATGTGTAGATTGCTCTAGGTATCATAGACATTTTAACAATATTTGTTCTTGCAATCCATGATTGGAAGAAACTGTTTAAAACAACTATTGCTGGGTCTTTCCAAGCCTAATGAGAATTCCCTAAGAGGATCTTGCTAGTGTTGAGGATGTTTCTAAGAAAGTGTGCTGGTGTCTCCTTCCTAATTGGATGTTTTCTTAGTTCAGTCCCATCAGAATGGAGCATGTACCCCAAAATGGTGAGGGAAGAAAGGAACAAAGAATTAGATTCTTTGCTTAAGACTAGGGACCAAATACCCAGAGAGGAAGTGTCGGAGGAATAGCTTCAATGATAACATCTGAAAATGAAAATTTCCCATTCCATGAAACGTGACATTCTAGAGCAGTGTTGATGGGACTATGTCCATAACAGCTGCCTGCTGTGAGGTCCTACTAGAAGGTCCTACTAGACGGAACTAAAGTCGGTAAGGAGCATCAAGCTTTCTGGGAATTGATCAGTTCAGAAGTCAGTATGAACCCACAATTGCACCCCATAATTAAGCCGGCTTTTGGAGTCCTGCCATAATGGATGGCATGGAAGTCAGTATCAGTCAAGAAAAAATTATATAGGTCATGGTAGTACAGGGGTTTTGCCTCTCTTCCTCTACTCCTTCACTCCATGTGCAGAAGAATACAGAAGATGGAAAGGGTTTAGGGATTTTTCCTCTCTCCCCTTAGTAGGACACTTTTCTACAGGTCAGTTCTTATATGGGGGCATGAGAGAAATGAGACCTTTGTAATACCTAAAAATGGCCACAGAGCTATGGAATTTATCTAAGAATGTTGTCAAAGGGGTAGAGTTAGTAGTTCCTACAGAATATATTTGAAGGTAACAATAGGATAAGAATAAGACACTTAACAGTTTTTTTTTTTTACAAGTTCCACCTCTTTTGAGTTACTTTATTATTTTTGTATCTTTTTACTTTTCAGAGGAAATAAACATTATGATTTTATTATATTTCTTCCTCTCTAATCCATGAAACTATTCCTTAATTTTTTGAAATCCATTAACTAGACTTTGGGTTGAGTGGTCAGCAATGACTAAAATGGAAGTTGCCTGTGGAGCTCTAAAAATGAACAATGTTCAAGCCCCATCCAGGACCAATAAATATGCTTTGTTAAAAACTAACACATTGAAGAAGGTGGGGTGAAGGGCATGAATCACATTTTGTTGTCAGTGATTTAATTACGTTTCCTGATTTCCAATTTTTATCTGTAAGAGAAATTTTGGCTTGAAAGTAAAGGTGAGACGAGTAATGGGGTAATTTTGAGGGTTGAGATACTACTGGGGCTTCTTCTAGAAGCATGTCTCTGGGATGGGACAAAGTTGAGTTGGGAGAGAAAAAGGTGCAGAAAGTAATGGAGAAAAATTGACTTGTTTTTAAATTTTTCTTAAGGCTCTCGATTTCAGAAATAAAACATCAGAGAACACCACTAGATTCCTTCTTTTCCCGCATTATTGAGTTACTTCGGTAATGATGTGGACATAATACCTACTACAGGATTATTTCATGGAGAGATCCAAGGGTAGTTGGGTTGAATGCATGGCATCATGTGGTACTGTAATGTGAGAAATTCTGATAAGGAAAATAGAGCAGAATTGACATAGCTTTGTGGAGATTCTAAAGACACAGACATAAAACAAAGACATCCTGTTACAAGCTCCTCAGCTATGTTCTTGAGATCTTCCAAAGAATGTGGAAACAGCTGACCCATCTGGCTTCCCAGTGGCAGAATACCCTAACTTGTCTCTCTGCTAATTGTCAGCAAGGCAGAAGCTGGCCCAAGGAAAGGAAAAAATAAATCACTGTATCAACTATGCCCTTTTTTCTCCTTCTCTCTCTTTTCTTTGTCTTATATTCATGCTGTTTTTGCATTGGTTGATTAAATCAATCTATTATTGGCTTTCCTTTATATATGAGTAAATGGTGTAATGATATTATCATATGTCTTTGACAGACAGTTTAAAAGTCTGAAAATTATAAGCAGCAAAACCAGTTAGGAAATACTGCCTGAAAAACAGTTCAAAATAAAAAAAAAAAGCAAAGACCAGGTAATTCTAGTGAAAATATTGCTTATTGCTAATCTATTGGGTATGAGGAAATGTACAAGATGTATTACATGTTTATGCTCATTACAATCCTATCAATTGTTTCTTATGTGAGACAGCTAAAGCCCAGGGAGATAAATTTTCAAGGCCAAAAGGCTAGTAAGTGTCAGAACTAGAACTTGAATCTGGGTGTCTGTGGCTCTAAAACTCATGCTTATTTTTTTTTCCACTGGAATTTGCTGAAATTAACTACATAGATATATTTTTTAAACCCAAAACACAACTTTTATTTATGGAGATTATCCAATATCTTTCAATTCTAAAAATTATATTTTCTGAAGTTATAGCTAGTAAGTAAGCAAATTTGAGACACTTGGCAAAAATGTGCTCTTCTCTTAAATAAAAAAAAAAGTGGTACATACAATTAAATCCTTTCCTGTACCTCTGAAACAAATAATACATTATATGTTTTAAAAAAAAGGATAGTAGGAAGGGAAGAATGAAGGGGGAAATCAGAGGGGAAGATGAACCATGAGAGACTATGGACTCTGAGAAACAAACAGGGTTCTAGAGGGGAGGGGGGTGGGGCGATGGGTTAGCATGGTGATGGGTTTTAAAGAGGGCACGTACTGAATGGAGCACTGGGTGTTATATGCAAACAATGAATCATGGAACACTACATCAAAAACTAATGATGTAATGTATGGTGATTAACATAATTAAAAAAAATCCTTTCCTAGTCTTTCCAGGATTACAATTTATATTTTTACCAGCGGGTGGCGGTATTGTCTTTACTGCCACATAAAAGTGTTGCTTTAGGAGCCTTTTTCTTTTTTTGTTGGAGGAGGATTTCTGGCTCTTCCGTAAAAATTTCATTTGCACTTTTTTCATTATCGTTGTTCATATCCTTTTTGCAATTTTTCCAGAATTATTTTCTCATTGCAGATCACTGGAAAAATTTCCTGTAGAAGAAAAACTAATAACTAATGAGAATCATTTGGTGGATTCAGCTTTTGCTACTTTGACTTTTTTCATTTAGAAATAGATGATACATATTTCTGATTTCATGGGTTTTCTCTCTAGATATTGACCAAGAGTGAATTTTTGATATTAATCTATATTTTATTTTTAAATAGCAAGCAGCCATTTAAATTACCTTCCATAAGAAGATTTGATCCTTTAAAAACTTAGAAAAGAAATGCCAAAAAAAAAAAAAAAACCTCAAAATTTTGACCAGGTTTGTCTTTCTATTATTAAGCATGAATTTTTTACATATTAAAATTATTAATATTGTTCACTATTATACTGGATTTTTCTCCTATCGGTCTCTCTAAACCTCCTCAAAATAGAATTTTTAAAAATGAATCTGAAAACCTAAGTAATATGTTCGTATACTTATATGCTTCTATTAAAAGGGACTTCAACTGTATTTATAATTCCCAAACCCTTTTGGTTAGCCAAGAAATATGTTATGTAGTTTTCTTACAAAACTGCCTCTCTTAGAGTTTTCTTTTTAAGCCAGTTGGGGCTTTAATATGCAGTGTTGTGACTAGAGTTACTCTCCTCAAAAACTTAGCATCTAACTGGCAAAGTAAAACACAAGTATATGAAACGTTAACAAGTAAAGCAATTCAAGATTTAAACAAAAAGTCAAAACATTCAGCCTCCAGAAACATTTATTGATCCTTAATGTCAGGCTGTTTTGAGCTCCAAAAATTGGGGAACAAAGAGGGGAGAAAGAGATAGAGAGATAGAGACAGAGAGGTACTCTGTCTATATTCTTCAGGTGCTCATGGGCTTTTGTAAATAGAACTGTATTTAATCAATTCTATTAAAATACAGTTTGGTTTTATTCCCAGGCTTTTTTTTTTTTTTTTTTTTTTTTGTAGAGGAGTTAAGTGTCAAGCACAGCACTGATAATTAGTACAGAAATATAGTCCCTCCCCTCCTGTCCCCTTCTCAAGCCATTGCTTGATTTATGGTCAGTAAATCTACAAAGAAATATAATATGGAGGGTTCAGATTTTTCCAGAACACACAATGGAAGTGACTCAACATCTCTATCTGGGATTTTAATGCAGGAGGGTGACAGCTGTGTTAGTGGTTTAGAAAGTGATGAATTTACGTGATGTTACAAAGCAATGCCTGATCACAAATGACTTGCACAGCTCTATGCTCAAACTGGTTTAGTTAGAGCTATCTCTATAATGGAACAGACATTTAGAAGCCCTGATTATGCATCTAACCTCATTTTCCACAGGTAATACTGCTTTTTTTCTTTACAGAGAAGAGAGAGACTACTAAATAGGACTATTCTCAGGTCCTATTCACATCTCTTTATATCCTGCTTACAAATTAGCATGTATCTGTCTTTCATCTCAACTCAGTGGAAAAGACATTTTCATTTTTCAAGGTAAACTACCAACCTGGTTTCTTCATCCATTCCGGATCCCCCTGATCTTCTTTCTCAGGACCTCGCTCAATCAATTTCCCTCTGTTCTGTAGAATATATTAATCTCTGCTCTCTTTCATCCTTTGCACATCTAAAGAGTTCAAGGTTCTCCCTTCTGTAGAAAATTCTTTCTCTCTCCTCATGCCTTCAAAATGCCCAACACCAGCACTGATCTGCCTCCATATTCAGGTTTATAGTGGACATCTTTCTGGGGCTAAATCACAGGTGTCAAAACTCAGTTTGTCAGTAACTGAACTCACCACTTACCCTGCTGCCCTACCCCTCCCGCACCTCCTTTCTTCCCACTCTTGTTTTCTCCGTTTTGATGAATGGCTGTACCCAGCTGACTCCCAGCCTCCCCTGCCCTTGTGTTCTAAACCCATCAGCTATCCTACTCCAAACCCATAAGCAGTCCTCAGGTTGACAATTGACTATAAACCAGCAACAAATACTACATAAAATGGTTATAATTTCAAAGAAAAGATTTAACATATAAACAGTTTTAAATTTCTTCAATAAATATGTATTGGGTTGTATTATGTGAGAGCAGAATAAACAATGCCATGTCTAGATCTAGACGACATTTTTATTTCTCCATTACCTTTGTGTGTATTGTCAAGAAACAATTGAGCTGAGGAAAAATCAAGAAGGATAAAATATTTAAATTTTATTTCCTGGCTTAATTTTTATTTTCAAACATTATTTCTTTCATGAGTCTATGATAATTTAATAATCTAAAATAAATAACATGCTGATATAAACTGGAAATGGAAATTCTTATTTTCTTGACTTCTTCTTTTCCAGTTTCACACCACCAGCTCACTGACCAGAGCGAGCGCTGGGGAAAACCTATGAGATAAATTTGATGGTTTTGAATATTTTTTTTTTAAGATTTTATTTATTTATTTGACAGAGAGAGAGACACAGCGAGAAAGGGAACACAAGCAGGGGGAGTGGGAGAGGGAGAAGCAGGCTTCCCGCTGAGCTGGGAGCCCGATGCGGGGCTTGATCCCAGGACCCTGGGATCATGACCTGAGCCGAAGGCAGACGCTTAACGACTGAGCCACCCAGGCGCCCCTTGAATATTTTTAAAAATAATTTTATTAAGCATTAGTGTGGCAAAGTAAAAATTGCACTGGGCAACATTAAACAGGAGAGGAAGACTTTATTCTGGTTGAGAGACCAGAACTCAGTTTGAACTCAGCTCTGCAGAAAAAAAAAAAAAAGGCAGTATGGTTTTTAAAAGATGGGGTGAGAGAAAGATAATAGGCCATCTGTGTTTGCCAACTGGCTTTCACGAAAGGAAAAGTAAACTTTCTCTCTCTCTTTTTTTTAAATTGAAGTATAGTTGACTTACAATGTCAGACTAGTTTCTTATTTTCAACATAGTGATTGGAAAATTCTATTAAGTTATGCTCACTGGGATAAGTGGTAGTCATCACCTGTCACCATGTAATGTTATTACAGTATTGACTATATTCTCCATGCTCTACTTCTCATCCCTATGATTTATTTATTTTATAACTGTAAGTTTGTACCTCTTAATCCCCTTCACTCATTTTGCCATACCCTTCCTGCCCCACCCCCAACCACCAGTTTTTTCTCTGTATTTATGCTTCTGTTTCTGGGTTTTTGTTTTTGTTCATTTGTTTTCTTTTTTAGATTCCACATGTAAGTGAAATCATATCTTCATGACAGGAAGAAGTTTTACAACTCAGATCAAGGAGCCCACTGAAGTTAGACTTCTATCCTTCTGCAAAAATGGGGGTGGGGGGAGATGGGGATTGGGGTCCTATCTTTCTTGATAACTACATTTCAAAGGGATGGCTCCCATGTCTTGAGAAAGATATTCCTAGGTTGTAAAATAGGCAAGTTTTTAAAAATACTTACATTTCAAAGGGGCCAAGAGAAAATTTAGTGACCAGTATTTTTTTTTTCAAGTTCTATTTTTTTTATTATGTTATGTTAATCACCATACATTACATCATTAGTTTTTGATGTAGTGTTCCATGATTCATTGTTTGCATATAACACCCAGTGCTCCATTCAGTACGTGCCCTCTTTAATACCCATCACCAGACTAACCCATCCCCCCACCCCCCTCCCCTCTAGAACCCTCAGTTTGTTTCTCAGAGTCCATAGTCTCTCATGGTTCGTCTCTTCCACCGATTTCCCCCCCTTCAGTATTCTAATGTTCTTAGAAAAGTAAGAGCTGGGGCCTAGAGTCAGGAAGATTTACTAATGTTTAGTTAAGCTGAGGAAAAATGTTAAGGCTGTCGTGGTCAAGGGGATGTAAATTCTTTGATTTCATTTCAATTTGCCCTGGAGTCTCTCTGAGCACATTTTTATATAGCATATCCTTGTGGTTGCTTGGTATTTGATTTTGGATTTAGAGACTCTGTAATAAAGTAGCCCTTCTTAAATTTGGTCTGACTTAACCTATTATTTTTTTAATTAAACAGTATGTCTGTCAATGATTTGTGTTCTTACTCAAAAGAGTATAACAGAACAATTAGTAGTTGTTAGAAACTGTGAAAAAATAAGCCACAGTGTCCTCAACAGACATTGATCCTATTTTGACTCTTTTAAATTCTGATATAAGAAGAATACTCATAAAAGGCTGCTGTGAACAGAGCAGGCAGAGATAACAGAGGCTCAGACACAGTAAAGCTAATTACCTACAGTAAATGGTTTGAATGTGGGCCAATAAGAGATTGGGGAATAAGCATATTAAAGCCACTATAATAGAAGACATGAAATGAGACAAAAGAAATGAGGGATGGAAATGTAATGCATGGAAGGAAAGTCATACAGGAGATTAAGAAAATTACATTGCTATTGTGTTTCATTCCAGTTAAAGTGAGTGACCTTCATTGGCAATGGTTCATGATTCCAATATTTATAAGAGAACACAGATGCATACAATGACATACAGGTTAACTTCTTTTTGCCTTTTTCTTCTTTTCTCTTTAATGCCTAGATAATGAGCTAAACTGCAAATACACAATCTATACACATGAAACCTTAAAGAATAGAGATGCAATAGGCTATGCTTATCTAGTTGAAGACAAGACTTTTCCAATGTCATATCTTCTTCTCCAGTCACACACCTGCTGGACTTACACATTAATAATTATTTAACTGATGAAGGATGTATTGTCAGCCTTTTCCCAGTTTTCAGTGAATTGCTAGGCCCAGAAAGTCTGGCCCTTTGTTGAGTGAATGCTTCCATTTTGGTGGAAAGCAATTTTTTCTTTAATTCATTCTCATGCTCACATAACTGTAAAATATGCTTATTCACATTATAATAATAATTCCTATTATTCCTATGACAAAACATCACTGGATTCTGGGGATAGGGAGAAGAAACAAAACCTAAATTTGGTGCCATCTCAGATCTGTCCTAGATAAAAAGTTTGTCTTAGAATCATTCTCATTTTAATGAGTATGCACTTAACCTTCAGTGGGTGAGAGGGAGCAAATACCTTTCTATCATTAAAGTTATGAAAATATGAGGTACAGCCTGAGGTGAGTTTACTGCATTCCTATATTGCACAGTAGTTTTGCAGAAATTAAGTGTTGGTCCAGGGGTTCCCATACTTTCTTAGTTCACAATGAACTTAGTGTCTCAGTAATTTTTTCTTGGCACATCTAGATCCAAAGATGTGGTTAATAATGTTTGTTAACTAAATATGTCCAAGAATTTAATAAATATTTATTTCTTAAAAGTTTAATAGTTATTTGAAAGAAATGACACATATGTTGAAAGAAAACATTTTTATTTCATTGTTAGTCACAGTTATTAATGTGTACACCTTTTGAACACTGCACAACTTCTCAAATATTTGAATCAGATTGGACACTATCTTCCCTTTTTCCTATCCCACATTGATTTTCATAGGTACTTACTTTTCATCATAGTGATTGCTGAAAACATACTTTTGCAAATATATGACATCATCTCAAGGAATATAGTGCAATCAAATGTTAAGATTTTGATATCCTTAAGTTAGCAGTTTGTATGGACTACAATGGATATTGAGTATTGCTATGTTTGACTCTTGATCTTGGGGTCGCAAGTTCATGCCCCACGTTGTAGAGATTACTAAAAAATAAATAAACCTAAAAAAAAAGCCTGTTAAATATTCCCCAGGACGTTTGTGAATTTGTTATGGCCTACTGGGATGTATGAAGGCAAATGCAAATTGAAGAAAAGAGGCTTACTTCTCCCTGTGGAAAATAAGGGAAAAGATTTCTTCTCTTTCTGTTTTCTTAGAGCTGTTACTTTAAAAAACTTCTAATTGTAGTTTCTTTCTGTCTCCTCCTGTTGGGAGGAGATTCTGTTTTTAATTATATTTCCTGAGGCTTTGGCTTTTGTTTCAGAATATGATCCTAGACACAAGTTTCCTCCAAGTTTTGACCTATTCAAACATTACAAATTATGATCATTATAGATTTACACATCTAGACATTTTCACTTTTTTATATGTTGAAGAAATGATTTGTATTCCATAACATTACCACAACCTTCTAATAGGTAGAAGGCAGGTGTCACACTCATTTTTAAAAATTGATTTTAGAGATGAAGAACAATCTAACAGGGATTATGTGGTGTGCCAGAAAAATGACAAGGTTAGTACCTAGGGTTAGTATGATACCTATTTTTTTTTTCATTATTTTAACAAACTTAGAATATGTGGTTTGCCAGAGAGTCAAATTCAGCACCTAAATTTCAGTATCTCATTCTACTTTCCATAGCCTTATAAAAGAAGTTTTTTTTAAAGATTGCTAAAGAAGAAATATGGTTAAATTATGAGGGAAAAAACCCTCATAATTTAAGTGTTAAAAGTTGTAAGACAAGAAATTATGTTCAAGTAAGGTTCTGGAACTTTCCTTTCAGGAGATTATACTTTATTGATATTTTTCCATATTAGTTAAAATTATAACACTGTTATATGACTATTGAAACAAATCAAATAATCCTACCATCCCTTTAGTCCTTTCTCAATCTTTGTTTATTTAATTTTATAAAACTAGAAAATGCAATTGTGTTACACAGAATTTAATACTACTTCCCCCCCCTTTCATTTATTATGTCATGGGAATAGTCAGTGTCTCCCTAGGTATATCTAACCCAGTGTTTAAGCAACCTTATAGATTTCCAGTGTATGACTATGATGATTATTTTACTCTTCATTTCCATATTTTAAAAAATATTATGGCAGGCCAATACCTTTAATTAGGTTTGAATGCAGTTCTGATCAGATAGATGAATTTGATGAGTCTGTCAGTTACCTAGAGACTAAACAATCTTACATGGTAGTATATAATATGGTCTTTCTCATAGATTTGATACTTTAGGACATAAAGTGGTTTTAGAAGGAAATTGAACTAATGATGTAATGTATGGTGATTAACATAACATAATAAAAATAAAAAAAATAAAGAGCTTAGAACAGTAAAAAAAAAAAGGAAATTGAAAGAATAGATAAACAGTTTTCTTTGTTAATATTTTTGAAACCATGTCATTCAACTTTATAGATCTGAGATTGGTATCTTAGAAAAATTTCAAAGGAGTAACACATTTTGAGCAGAACATGAAGAGGACAAGATTATGTTTATATTGTTGAAAAAGAAACCAGGACAGATCAATAAAGCTAGGAGCAGGTTCTTTGAAAGAATTAATAAAATTGACAAACCCCTAGGCAGACTTATCAAAAAGTAAAGAGAAAAGACCCAAATAAGTAAAGTCATGAATGAGAGAGGAGAGATCACAACCAACACCACAGAAATATAAACAATAATAAGAGAATATTACAAAAAATTATATGCCAACAAATTGGGCAATCTGGAAGGAATGGATAAATTCCTAGAAACATACAAACTGCCAAAACAGAAACAGGAAGAAATAGAAAATTTGAACAGACGCATACCAGTAAAGAAATTGAATCAGTAATCAAAAATCTCCCAACAAACAAAAGGCCAGGGCCAGATGGCTTCCTGGGGTGATTCTACCAAACATTTAAAGAGTTAATACCTAGTCTTCTCAAACTGTTCCAAAAAATAGAAAAGGAAGGAAAACTTCCAAACTCATTCTATGAGGCCAGCATTATCTTGATTCCAAAACCAAAGACCCCACTGATTCTCAGGCACACTTGCCCTAGTAGAGAAACACCTGCAGAGCACAGTTGGGTGTGGCTTGGTGTAAGCAGCTGAGGCCTCCACTGTTGGTGCTGTTCTGCTCACCGAAGTCAGTCTGCAGTCTGTGCTGATGGGAGCTGGGGCAGAGAAAAGTGGTGCCAGCCCTCTCCCTCATCCCAGGAGAGGGGAGTTCGCACCTGCCACTGTCTGGAAATCCCTCACAGAAGAGGGAACAGTCTCCCCTCCTGTATCCCAGGTGTCTATCAGATCCCTGCCTTCACCCTGTGTGTGTCAACAAAATGCACCACATTAATAAAAGAAAGGATGAGAATCATATGATTCTCCCAATAGGTACAGAAAAAGCATTTGACAAAGTACAGCATCCATTCTTGATAAAAACCCTCAACAAACTAGGGATAGAGGGAACATACCTCAACATCATAAAGACCATATATGAAAGACTCACAACTAATATCATCCTCAACGGGGAAAAACAGAGCTGTTCCTCTAAGATGAGGAACAAGACAGGGATGTCCACTCAGCATTGTTAATTAACATTGTACTGGAAGTACTAACCTCAGCAATCAGACAACAAAAAGAAATAAAAGGCATCCCCATTGACATTCCTTTGGCTATTTGGGATCTTTTCTGGTTCCATAATATTTTAGGATTATTTATCCAAATCTGTGAAAAAAGTGGATGGTATTTTGATGGGGATTGCATTGAATGTGTAGATTGCTCTAGGAAGCATTGACATCTTCACAATATTTGTTCTTCCAATCCGTGAGCATGGAATGTTTTTCCATTTCTTTGTGTCTTCCTCAATTTCCTTCATGAGTGTTCTGTAGTTTTCTGAGTACAGATTGTCAGGTACTTTGGGGATGTGTATTAAAAGCTGTATGTAAAACTACTTAGTTCAATGCCTGGCACATGTTTATCCTCAGTAAATAGGAATCATTATTTTAGATATCATATATGATTCTTAAATTACTCAAAGATTAAGTCATATAATATTTTCTTATTGATGAAAGAACTAAAACAATTTAAGCATGTCCTGCAGCAATTAAGTAGTAGAACTGATATCCAAACCCAGGTTCTTGTGGTCCCAAATCCATACCTGGCTCACACATTACATTTTACTGATAATTTATAAAATGCTGTGTCTGAGGCTTACTCCTAGACATGTTAATTTAAATGAGGACCCTAATGTTTATTCAGAACTGATAGCTGTTTTTTTTACCCAATTCTTCTCCATGAAAAGTGCTTACCATGATATCTGGTAGTACATTTTAGAACTAAAGAGAAAGATACTATCATTGTTGTTATTGTTTTATACAGCTGAGCATGTCCAACAAATTCCTCCCATTCTCTCCCACAGAATATCAAGCAGGTTTTTGAGGAATTGACTCATGTAAATTGGTTAATTGAATTGTTCACATTTCTTGACTTGTTTCAAAATTCTGTTACAGTAGGTTCTAATAGTATCTAATAGATACTTCAAAAATAATCAGAATAAAGGAGTATATCCTCCAGAGAAGATCCTAACTGATCAAAGAGGAGGGCAGAGATGAGGAGCTGAGCTGAAAATAAGGAAACCTGCATACAAAATTCAGCATAGTTACTTGTGAGACTGGAACTCAAAACATGAGCCTGGAAAATAGAATCTAATAATGTGTTTTAGACCCTGATGGACACGGTGATGGATAAAACAGCCCAAGATTAAAAAATAAGCAACATACAAATAAAAAGAAAGGGAAAGGAAAGGAAAGAAAAGAACTGCTAGAAAAGCACCACCACCACAAATATTGACAGAAATAGAAACATAATTATAATACTTGATTTAGAAGCATGTGATAATACAAATAATTAATGACTGAATAGAGGCTGAAAAAAAATTATTAGTGGGTAATGAGTGGAGGGCAAGGTACATTTAAGAAATATAATATTTTGGGGTGGGGGGATTGGCAAAATGGGTGAAGGGGAGTGGGAGGTATAGGCTTCCGGTTACGGAAAATTAAGCCATGAGGATGAAAGAGAATACAGCCAATGGTGTTGGAATAGTCTTATATGGTGACACTTGGGGGGAGCATGGCATAACATATGGACTTGTTGAGTCACTATGTGGTACACCTGAAACTAATGTAACCTTGTGTTTCAATGTTACTTCAATAAAAAAATAATGATATTTTCACCTGTCTAAATAAGAAGTTAATGGATACCATCTAAAACTGACAAAAAATTAACAACAAATAATTATTTAGTAACAAAGAAATAATAAGAAGGAACAGAAAACAGACTTGAACATAGTTATCTCTGGTCAGTAGATTGGTATACGTGTCCAGGGAGTAGAGGGAAGAGGTCTGTGTTAGCAGAGACTTATGTTTTTATTAAGCTCTCAGAACTATTTGACATTTCAAACTTTATGTATTTATTACTTATATAAAGATTGAATTAAAGTTAAAACCTCTTGACTTATGCAGGGAAATTTTATTTTCAGGGGAAAAATCATTGACTTACAAAGGGTTTTGTGGTTGTTTTAGTGGAATGCCTAAAATTTTCCTTCAGTTACAATTTCTTAAGTTTTGATACACCTTTGATAGCATATCCTGTTTCACTCTACTCCACCCATGTACTTGTGAAAAAGATGCACAGGAATTTATATCTATCTATCTATCTATCTATATCTATCTATCTATCTATCTATCTATCTATCTATCTATCTAATATATCTCAAGGGGAAGCACATTCTTTAAAGACTTTGTTCAAAGTCCTGATTTCTGAGATTTGGGATTTGTCCATAAATATGGAATATATACTGACTGCACATGATGCCAGAATAATTAGCTAAAAAGTGAAGAATGCAGTCAGTCAAGTTTTTGACATTGCCAAGTTTTTCAATGTCGTATAGATACAAACTCAGTGCTTTCTAGCATTTATAAAAAAAAAAGTGTTTTAGATACATTTGCTATGGAATGGTTAAATCTAACTCCAAGTTTTTGTGTGTGTGCACACACATGCATATTCTTTTTTTCTCATAGAAGAAATCAAATCTTGAGTTTTAAGAAACCACAGTAATAAAAATATTCTGGTTGAAAACTGAATACTGCCAGCTATGGCATGAAAACTATCAGGAGTTGGTCAGAAAGTCAGACTCTGTAATTTGTTTACATGGAATAAGTCTTAGGTCAATGTATGTCTTAAGAATTATGTGCTCCCAGAGGAAAGTCGGAAAGAACTCAAATACATGGAGGCTAAAGAGCATCCTACTGAAGAATGAATGGGTCAACCAGGAAATTAAAGAAGAATTAAAAAAATTCATGGAAACCAATGAAAATGAAAACACAACTATTCAAAATCTTTGGGATGCAGCAAAGGCAGTCCTAAGAGGAAAGTATATAGCAATACAAGCCTTTCTCAAGAAACAAGAAAGGTCTCAAGTACACAACCTAACCCTACACTTAAAGGAGTTGGAGAAAGAACAGCAAATAAAGCCTAAACCCAGCAGGAGAAGAGAAATAATAAAGATCAGAGCAGAAATCAATGAAATAGAAACCAAAAGAACAGTAGAACAGATCAACGAAACTAGGAGCTGGTTCTTTGAAAGAATTAACAAGATTGATAAGCCCCTGGCCAGACTTATCAAAAAGAAAAGAGAAATGACCCAAATCAACAAAATCATGAATGAAAGAGGAGAAATCACAACCAACACCAAAGAAATACAAACAATTATAAGAACATATTATGAGCAACTCTATGCCAGCAAATTAGATAACCTGGAAGTAATGGATGCATTCCTAGAGATGTATCAACTACCAAAACTGAACCAGGAAGAAATAGAAAACCTGAAAAGACCTATAACCACTAAGGAAATAGAAGCAGTCATCAAAAATCTCCCCAAACACAAAAGCCCAGGGCCAGATGGCTTCCCAGGGGAATTCTACCAAACATTTCAAGAAGAATTAATACCTATCCTTCTGAAACTGTTCCAAAAAATAGAAATGGAAGGAAAACTTCCAAACTCATTTTATGAGGCCAGCATTACCTTGATCCCAAAACCAGACAAAGACCCCATCAAAAAGGAGAATTATAGACCAATATCCCTGATGAACATGGATGCAAAAATTCTCACCAAAATACTAGCCAATAGGATCCAACAGTACATTAAAAGGATTATTCACCACGACCAAGTCGGATTTATCCCTGGGCTGCAAGGTTGGTTCAACATCCGCAAATCAATCAACGTGATACAACACATTAACAAAAGAAAGAACAAGAACCATATGATCCTCTCAATAGATGCAGAAAAAGCATTTGACAAAGTACAGCATCCTTTCTTGATCAAAACTCTTCAGAGTATAGGGATAGAGGGTACATACCTCAATATCATAAAAGCCATCTATGAAAAACCTACAGCGAATATCATTCTCAATGGGGAAAAACTGAGAGCTTTCCCCCTAAGGTCAGGAACGCGGCAGGGATGTCCACTATCACCACTGCTATTCAACATAGTATTGGAAGTCCTAGCCACAGCAATCAGACAACAAAAAGAAATCAAAGGCATCCAAATTGGCAAAGAAGAAGTCAAACTCTCACTCTTTGCAGATGATATGATACTTTATGTGGAAAATCCCAAAGACTCCACCCCAAAACTGCTAGAACTCATACAGGAATTCAGTCAAGTGGCAGGATATAAAATCAATGCACAGAAGTCAGTGGCATTCCTATACACCAACAACAAGTCAGAAGAAAGAGAAATTAAGGAGTCGATCCCATTTACAATTGCACCCAAAACCATAAGATACCTAGGAATAAATCTAACCAAAGAGACAAAGGATCTGTACTCAGAAAACTATAAAATACTCATGAAAGAAATTGAGGAAGACACAAAGAAATGGAAAAATGTTCCATGCTCATGGATTGGAAGAACAAATACTGTGAAGATGTCAATCCTACCTAGAGCAATCTACACATTCAATGCAATCCCCATCAAAATACCATCCACTTTTTTCACAGAAATGGAACAAATAATCCTAAAATTTGTATGGAACCAGAAAAGACCCCGCATAGCCAGAGGAATGTTGAAAAAGAAAAGCAAAGCTGGCGGCATCACAATTCCAGACTTCCAGCTCTACTACAAAGCTGTCATCATCAAGACAGTATGGTACTGGCACAAAAACAGACACATAGATCAATGGAACAGAATAGAGAGCCCAGAAATGGACCCTCAACTCTATGGTCAACTAATCTTTGACAAAGCAGGAAAGAATGTCCAATGGAAAAAAGACAGTCTCTTCAACAAATGGTGTTGGGAAAATTGGACAGCCACATGCAGAAGAATGAAACTGGACCATTTCCTTACACCACACACAAAAATAGACTCCAAATGGTTGAAAGACCTCAATGTGAGACAGGAGTCCATCAAAATCCTTGAGGAGAACACAGGCAGCAACCTCTTCGACCTCAGCCGCAGCAACTTCTTCCTAGAAACATCGCCAAAGGCAAGGGAAGCAAGGGCAAAAATGAACTATTGGGACTTCATCAAGATAAAAAGCTTTTGCACAGCAAAAGAAACAGTCAACAAAACCAAAAGACAACTGACAGAATGGGAGAAGATATTTGCAAATGACATATCAGATAAAGGGCTAGTATCCAAAATCTATAAAGAACTCATCAAACTCAACACCCAAAGAACAAAGAATCCAATCAAGAAATGGGCAGAAGACATGAACAGACATTTTTCCAAAGAAGACATCCAAATGGCCAACAGACACATGAAAAAGTGTTCAATATCGCTCGGCATCAGGGAAATCCAAATCAAAACCTCAATGAGATACCACCTCACACCAGTCAGAATGGCTAAAATTAACAAGTCAGGAAATGACAGATGTTGGCGGGGATGCGGAGAAAGGGGAACCCTCCTACACTGTTGGTGGGAATGCAAGCTGGTGCAGCCACTCTGGAAAACAGTATGGAGGTTCCCCAAAAAGTTGAAAATAGAGCTACCATATGATCCAGCAATTGCACTCCTGGGTATTTACCCCAAAGATACAAAAGTAGGGACCCGAAAGGGTACGTGCACCCCGATGTTTATAGCAGCAATGTCCACAATAGCCAAACTGTGGAAAGAGCCAAGATGTCCATCAACAGATGAATGGATAAAGAAGATTTGGTATATATATACAATGGAATATTATGCAGCCATCAAAAGGAATGAGATCTTGCCATTTGCAACGACATGGATGGAACTGGAGGGTATTATGCTGAGCGAAATAAGTCAAACAGAGAAAGACATGTATCATATGACCTCACTGATATGAGGAATTCTTAATCTCAGGAAACAAACAGGCTTGCTGGAGTGGGGGGTGGGGTGGGAGGGATGGGGTGACTGGGAGATGGACACTGGGGAGGGTATGCATTCTGGTAAGCGCTGTGAATTGTGCAAGACTGTTGAATCTCAGATCTGTACCTCTGAAACAAATAATGCAATATATGTTAAGAAAGAAAAAAAGAAGAAGAAGAATGTAGCAGGAGGGGAAGAATGAAGGGGGGGAAATCGGAGGGGGAGAAGAACCATGAGAGACAATGGACTCTGAAAAACAAACTGAGGGTTCTAGAGGGGAGGGGGTTGGGAGGATGGGTTAGCCTGGTGATGGGTATTGAGGAGGGCACATTCTGCATGGAGCACTGGGTGTTATGCACAAACAATGAATCATGGAACACTATATCTAAAACTAATGATGTAATGTATGGGGATTAACATAACAATAAAAAAATTAAAAAAAAAAAGAATTATGTGCTCCCCACAGCTTTTTGAATTAAAAAATGTGTGTAAGTAACAGTAAGGCACTCTGAAAATCAAAGTAATCTTTCTTTCTCCATTACTGATAAACAGTCTCAATGCAAATGAGCACACCTTTCTAAAAAATTTTAAAGAAGGAAAAGAGTTTTATTAAAGCCCAAGTTAGGATTGCTGCCCAGGATACACAATCTTCACAAAGAAGAGTGCTGTGGGGAACGACCTTTTAGTGCAGGGTTACACACACTTTCACATGAAGAGTTACAAATCATCATGACCAAAGACCTTGCAGAAAGTTACATACCTTATCTTAAGCTTGTAGTATGTGCAAGACTGCTCAATTCCAATCTTAGGGGAACTAAGGAGGTTTTACTTTTATCTTTGTGTTTGGAATGTTTCTTTTTAGGTTATTTGTTAATGAAACAAATGTACAATGTGTACTCTGGGCAGAAACTGAGTCCATGCTTTGAGGGTTTGCTGACTCTGGTAAATGTAAAAGTATGGTTTCTCTGAGACCCCATACGCAGGGCCCACAAACATTAAAAGTTGAAACTCTCCTTCACTTTATCAAGTCTTAAGCTTTAAGATTGAGAAAATGGAAAACCATCTACTAAATTCATTTACTATCTAGATATCAGAAGCTTTAACATTAAACTAATAAAAGAGTTCATTATGTTGCTAAGATTCAACCATGAGAGATAACAAGCCTAAAGAATCTCCCAAAAGCAGCTTACAGTCTTTGCAACACTTGCAATCCCAACAGTGGCTAACTTTGCAGTGGCAGTGTGATTTCAGGATATTTCTGAATTAGTGAATATTGAAACAGCATTTCTATTAAACAAAGGCAAGGGAAGGTCATTTGGAACCCAATGAGTAGAGTGGGGTATATGATAGTGGATACAAATAACTAAGGTTACATGCTATTTTTCAATGAAATCTCTTGTTTTCAATCACTAGGAATTAACTAAAATAAAACCTAGTTTTGATTTGAGTTTTTTGACATTTGTTCTCAGGCTTTCCTGAGGGTGTTGTTCCTGAAAGTCAAACAAGAATTTATTCAGCAGTATTTGAAAACCAAGGTATTGGGGAAGTATATCTAGTTTTGCAAATATTAGTTTGTGCATTTCCTCATATTGCCACCCCTAAATCAGTGATGGATGAAACTTAATATTGGAAAACCAAATATTCCATAAACTTTCGGCAAATTGTTTTGGATAAAAAATTGTAATATTGTAAAACTAGCATAATTCTGTAGTTTAAAAAAATTTTTAGTTTATTTTTTTTTTAAAGATTTGTATTTATTTATTTGAGAGAGAGAGCACAAGCAGGGGGCAGAGGCAGAGGGAGAGGGAGAAGCAGACTCTTCACTGAGCAGGGAGTCCGATGCAGGACTCGGTCCCAGGACCCTGGGATCATGACCTGAGCTGAAGGCAGACGCTTAACCGACTGAGCCACCCAGGCATCCCAATGCTGTAGTCTAATGCCAATAAATACAACATTTTATTAACATCTGGTTCTTCTTCAAACTTTAAGCTTATTCTTTTTTTTGGCTTTTCTTCTTGCCTTCCAGATGTCACTTTTTCTCTTGTTCCCAACCTGTCTTCTTGTTTATGTTGTATACAAGTTGCCTGAATCAGTTCTCAAGTTCCAGCTGTACATTTCTGATTCTCCTATTAGAATTACATACCCAGGGCTAGCAAAACTGGATCTAGAGTCTACACATTGTTCTTTTTGTCGACTATACTTATTTTATTCCTTGCCTCTAAATCACACAGATTCAAATCATCTTAAATCTTTTGGACTCTAGCATTTCTTACTATACCAAGATACCTCAATGCCCAGCCACATCCCCTCAGCACATTCTAAGGAGGTGATTTACAGATCTTTGCCCCACTTGCTGGCCTCCTGAGGGAATCCTCTGGTTATGGGAGCAGGTTTGACCCATGTATCGAGCTGGCTGAAAGCGCCAGGAAGTTGACTGCTTATAATTTAAACCAACATTTTAAACTAATATTTGTAATATATAAAACAAAGACTTTGAAAATATTGAAGTTAGTCACCTAAAGGTTTTCTGTGATTTTATGGAGACTGCATAATTTTATATACTCAGCTACTGATTTATGGAAGTATTACAGAGAAACTTGCAAAAACAGCTGTCAGAAAATGGAAAGAAATATCAAAGTGTCCTCATAGTGCTAGCATAAAACATACATTTCTTTTATCATATTGCCTATTCTTTTAAAGAAGATGTGGAAATCTGTGCCTAAACAAAGTGTAAAAATTACATTCCTTGTCACACAAATCTAGTGAATGTGTCCCCTATCCACTTGGTTCCCATACCAGGGCATTATCTGCCAGTCATTTTGTTCCGTGGTATATTTATTATGAGCTTGCTCTTTTCTATGTGGCTTATCTATGACATGTTGCTAATTTTTCCCTAAGCAATAAAGCAAGGTCACGACTAAATGATGATGGGGCACCATAATTGGGGAGAGGAGAGCAGGGGGAAGTTGATCCACTGGTACCTACCCGGATTTACAGCCCAGTAAGCAGTCAATGCTGAAAGAATTCTGGGCTCCTGGTAGAAAGGCTCCCGATTGCCCAGACAGGAAAAACATAAGGGACCTTTCCTAAATCATTGTCAGGGACAGAATGCTGATATGCAAAAAGTTTATTGTTTGTGTTTTATTGGTCTACTACTGACCTAAGCATGAATGTACCTCAGAAATTTAGAGTACAGGACAGGCCATATATATATGTCCTTGCCTGCATTCAAATCACTTATCTCTTAGTTGGCACTTAATGAAATTAATACACTTCAGATATATTCAGAACCTTCTAAGTTCCTAAAACCAGTTCAAATGTTTTCCCATATCTTAAACTCTTGAGGCCACACAACCTTTTCAGGTGGTTTCATAGATAAAAGATTAAATGACTGTTATTCAAATTAACCACTATAAAATGATGAAAGGATACACTTTAAGCACAGTAACATGAAACCTCACTCACTTTCCTGCACACAGCATACCTTTAAAGTATGTTTATGAGGCAGCCTTGGATTAAATAAATAATTGTTCTGAACAGCCTATAAGTAAACATAGTCCAGAAAATGAGGTTCAATACTTAGAAATAATAGCATGCATCATAAAATTTTCTGAATACTAACAGAAACCCTGGGTAAGTAGAGGACCATAGGAAATCATCTAGATTGACATTTGACTTTTTTTTCCCCTGATAAATAAAATGGAAGAAACAGCAGTATAAATAAATCAATTGTAATCACTATTTACCTTTTATAACTTTTACTTTTCTTCACAAAATAAATCAGAAATGAAGTTATATCACATCAAAGATTACTAAGCCAGCATTGCCACTGTCAGGAATTTAGAATGGAAATAGAAATGCTACTTTTCCCCCTAGATGCCTCTTCATCTTCCTCTAATCTCCAATTGACCTTTTTACCACTCTCTCAATCCATTCTCTTGGCTTTTATCACTGCTGGCGAATATGAAGAGGTGGGAAATGTTGAAAAATGCTTAAAATACTCTTCAGAATTGCTGTCCTCTCAGAAGGAAGAAAATCACATTAATTTGACTTCTTTTTCCTTTGGTTTACTTCCCAATATGGAGAGTCTTAACCCTCTGGAAGATTTGGCTCTTCCTCTCCCCTCCCCAGCCCCCATCACACTTAAAATAATCTTTTCATTAGACTAACGTTTTTCAAAGGACAGGACAAAGAATTGGCTTCAAGAACATTTTGTTTTCCTACCCTGCAAAACTCTTTCAGCAAGGAAATACTAAAGACCTGGTTAAAGCCTTGAAATTGGAAAAGGGTAAACTATAGAAAACACAAATATTCTCACCTGTGTTTCCTTATGCCTACGAACAAAGTTGCTTGAAAATGTACAAATTCAAACTGAAAAAGAAAGGTCTGCTGATTTGTCTTTTTTTCCTCATGATTAGACAGATTTTGCTCTGTGGAATTAGGTAGTTCAAAGGAATAAATATCAGGAAATGGAGTTCTCAATTAAGGGTACTCTTTTATTTTTAATTAACTATATCCATAAATAAAAGGAGCTCTTAAATGCAGTTATTATTCTTTATTTAATGGTGAGATTTAAAGGATTTGTCAAGAGTGTCCATAGATCTTGGGGCGCCTGGGTGGCTCAGTTGGTTAAGTGTTGCCTTCGGCTTAGGTCACGATCCCAGGGTCCTGGGATTGAGCCCCTCATCAAGCTCCCTGCTCAGCGTAGAGCCTGCTTCTCCCTCTCCTCCCTGTTCATGCTCTCTCTCGCTATCTTTGTCTCTCTCTCTCTCAAATAAATAAATAAATAAAATCTTTAAAAAAAAGAGCATCTGTAGATCAGAACCTGGATGCTTGCATACCACTTGTCTTTCTAAATTAGAGTGAAATTATGAGAAAAATATGGATTTATGTAATTATGGTATTTATTATCACAATAATATGCTACTTTCTTTTTAATAATAATTACCATAATAATAATAATAATATGGTATTCATTCTTTGTTTTGACTATTTGTCCCTGTCCTTTCATACACTTTTAATACCTGTAACTTTGGGGATCCAGGGATCCTTTCTTCCCATTTTTCACAATATTCTAAATCTCTAAGCTTAGAGAAATCAAGTCAGCATCTCTGCTTTCAGGAATGAGACTTCTCTTTGTGTAGCAAAACAAGTAGGTAAATAAATAGCAGGGGTCTTTGCTAAAGTTTTCTTACGATCACAAAATAACAGAACATGGGGTTTCTGGAAAGTCCTTGATCTCATTGATCAGCCTCTAAAGGAGCTTTGTAATAGGAAAGCTTTAGAATTAACTGAAAAAACAAATTTCTAGTTGTAAAGTACTGCCATACTTCCAGATTCTTGTTGTTTGTCTCTGTCATTGATATTTTATGAGAGTCATCTGGGAAAATAGAGCTTAATTTCCATCCTTAGTTATAATATTTTAGAAACCGGCCCACTAGTGAATAGTTAGAAAAATATTGCCTTCAAAATGATATGGGTCAGTTCTGTGTTTTCTTCTATAACCTTGCCACAGTACCAAGATGACATGGGAGAGCCATCAGGAGCATGGACAAGTTGCGCTTGATCTAAAAACTAGGGCAAAGTGCCTTCTTAGTGCAATGGGCAATGTGTGAGTGTCGTAAAAGCAGGGACAAGCCTACCGGGGGTGGAGAAGCTGCTTCCACCAAATCAAATTTTCTCTCTCAGCATAACATATCACCTAGCTTTAATTAAACTCATGTGCTTAAATAGATCCTTTTGCTCATTCCTGGTATTCCCAAATTTGCATCTTATTGTTTGAAATTTGCAAGTAGAGAAGCTAGTATTATGCAAAAGTGAAGCAAATTCCAGCTATTTGGTTATTTTTGTCTTATTCTGCGGGACTGCATTATTTGTTCACTTTTTCTCTTCCTATTGGAATCAAAGCCTTGTGTCAACCTTTGTTTTAAAGGTGAAAAGTTGCATTTCCCTCCCTATCTTAATATGTAGAAAGGGTGAAGAATTGTGAGGGTAAGCATTGGATTAGCATCCTTTCTTCATAAAATAAATTTTCAAGGAATAAGAAATCCACTATGTGAAATCATGTATGAGGGTGGAATATTTTTTGATATTTGTGTATTCAAATGAAAGTATTTCTTTACTTCCTATAATTTATCTGATTTTTCTTACAATGCCTCGACCATGAGAACCAACAGTTCCCATGTCCTCCCATGCCCACCTCACTGTATTAATTTATAATACAGTAAACTCAAATTCAACAATTCAAACAATTTTAATTCAGGTAACTTGGTAATGTATTCTCTTTGGGATGATTCAACATTTCTTTTTTTTTTTTTTGTCATCCCCAGCTGTTTGCCAAAATGCCTTCTGCCAGGATTTCCCTTAAATCAGTGTTTCCTTTCTGTAATGATATTTACCCTATTTCCTTTCTTGAGGCGGTAGGTAGGGATTGGGAGGAGAAAGAAGTTTATGAAGAGAAGAATATAAATCAGGAGATATTCAACAAACATGGTACTTATTACACATGGCCTGCTTTTATTTTCCTACTTGTATAAATAAATGCCAATAAATAGGCACTTGAAAGAGTAGATTGTCACTTTGTTTTTCCTAGTAATGCTAAAATATTCACATGAATATTCATTCTCTTTTTCTCAGATAAATTAAGTAAAGTGTCATGAGTGAATGATCTAGGTAAGTGAAAAATAAGAAAGACACTTTAAGAATAATGCCGTGATATGAGCAACCATGGGGCATGCTCAAACTGTGCTTCTGCTGCACGTGGAGTTCCTTCAGCTCTTTTCTTTCCATTCTTCACATTTTTGGATATATATCTATTCTATCTCTATTTCTATCTCTCAACTCTAAATTGTATAGTACCACACAATTTGGGAGTAGACATTCAATTACATTTCGGGTGATTTATATAGAATACTATATTAGACTTCAGTGCTGAGAGGATAGTAAATATCTTTATTCATGCCTGTTTGTGACTCAGAACCTTTAGGAAAGATCTGAATGAGGTTTTTCTAGTAGGCACAATATATACTTACTTTTCACTATAATTTAGAACTTTATGCTATAGTGAGGATCAAAACCAATATCTACAGATACTAGATCTAGTACTTTTTTAAATACTCATTCTCTCTATTTACTCATTTCCTATTCTATCTTCAACCAACTCTGATCAATTTCATTTCTATCACTTCACTGAAATTACTCTTGTATAAGGGCTTTGTGATCTCTATCTCCAAAACCCATTGGATAATCCACAGAATCCTCTTACTGGATCTCAATGTTTAACACCATTGATTTATCTTACCTTTTTGAAATACTTTCTTTACTTGACTTCTGGGCTACAACACTCTTTAGAACCCTGCACACTTTTCCTTTACTTCACTGGTGGCTCCTTTTCAGACTCATTCTCTGGTTTCTTCTCCTCTTATTTTTAAATTTTTTTTTTCCCTTTTACTTGTAGCAGGAATTACTGTCAAACTCCGCTCATCAGGCCAGAGACCCTTGTGGTGTTAGGAAAGACTTGCCCATCATGTAGCATACTACCTACACATTCTTCTCTTTTGAATCATTAAATCTTGGAGCACCTGGTGCTTATCTGTGCATCTGTGCAACTTTCTTTTTTTTTTTTCTATTTAGACTCACATCCTGGATCTGATCTAATCTCAAAACTTCAAATACCATTTTATATACCTGTAATTCCCCACTTCATATCTCAAGCACTCATTGTGTTCAGTAACTATAAATGCTGTAGATTTTAGTAACTATAAATGCTTGCTTGATTTTGTCCTTGAATGTGTAATAGATTTCTTTATCAAACTTCATTATCCAAACCTTCCCCCCCCAACAAACCTGAGTGTCCCTCAGTCTCCATCAATGATACTTTCTATTTCACAACAAAACCATGACCAAACCATGAACAGTGAAATCATCTCAATCTTCAAAATGATACCCTGAACTTAATTAAATCTCAGTTCTTCTTCCACTGTTGCCACACTGGCCCAGGCCACATAGCCTCTCACCTGGGTACTGTAGAATCTTCAGCCAAATTCAGTTAATGTGCCACAAGAACTTCAAGTAATTCTGTCTAGTAGGATTTAAGACAAAAATTTTATTCCATGAGAATTTTCAGTGTTCCAAGTGATTTAAGTTATAGGGTTGAGGGGAAAAGTACTACTTTGTTTATATTACATTTAGGAAGACAAGGTCTCTGTACTTAAATATGACAAGTAAGATGCAAAGGTGGGGCATCGCTTTAAAGTTTATATGAAGTGTGAGCAATCACCACATACACTTAAGGACTAATGCTTCACACAATTACACCCAGGATGCAATGTCTGCATTTCATGAAAAGCTCTGATACATCAAGCTCTCTTCTTTTTTTTTTTTTTTTTTAAAGATTTTATTTATTTATTTGACAGGGAGAGGCAGCCAGAGAGAGAGCACAAGCAGGGGCAGAGGGAGAGGGAGAAGCAGGCTTCTTGTGGAGCAGGGAGCATGATGCGGGGCTCGATCCCAGGACCCTGGGATCACGACCTGAGCCGAAGGCAGACGCTTAACGACTGAGCCACCCAGGCGCCCCCATCAAGCTCCCTTCTGATGACAATAATAATTCTGACCCAATCTACTTACTTGCTTGTACTTTCACACATTCCAGTTTATCTTGAAAGATCTGTTTCTCCACTGGAAACAAGTTAGGATAATAAGCAATACAAAGTTCTTTTTACTAGATTTGTGATGAGATTTTAGATCATTGAGGTGAATCATTCTGATGTCTGGCCCCAGGCACTGGTGAAGAAATCCATGAAAGAGAGCTTCTCAGAATGTCTCGACTACTCTCAATTCCTTCCAGGTATATAGTCCTCTTTGAGAGCAGAGCTAAGAATTCTGACTTTCTTTCTTGACTTTATTTCTTCCTATAATTTTAAATGATATATCTCATTTAAAACTCCTTCACTTCTCATGTATTTTTCCTTGACTTCCTTAGATTAGAACATGGGAAGCAAGCAGACAGGAAAGAAATAAAACTGAGAAACAAAGTATATGGTAAGAACTGAATTCCAGGTAGCAAGATACTATCTCAAACATTATAAAAAATAAGGACAGGGGCGCCTGGGTGGCTCAGTCATTAAGTGTCTGCCTTAGGCTCAGGTTATGATCCCCAGGGTCCTGGGATGGAGCCCCGCATCAGGCTCCCTGTTCAGCAAGGAGTCTGCTTCTCCCTTTCCCTCTGCACCTCCCCGCTGCTTGTGCTCTCTCTTAAATAAATAAATAAAATCTTAAAAAAAAAAAAAAAAAGAGGACATATTTTGCTTTAAAAACTAAAGAGGAGGAAATTTTATAATTGAAATAGCTTGTCCTCATGGCTATTACCGTGTGTACTAAGGGTCATTATCTTAACCTCATATCTTATTTCCAATTAAGAAACTACTTATAATCATCCTTTGTGTAGTAAAGTACTGTACTCTTCAATTGTCCAGTGAGTACTTATTTAAAAATTATTTCATTTTACTTTGATATGTTATTTGATATCATTCCACACACAAGAAAATTCCACTATTAAAGTAATCATAAGAATTTATTATGGAAAGTGAAGAAGTCATTAGAAAAATATAAATAAGCCTATTTGGTGAATTCAGATTTTATTATTTTGAATTTAACATAGTGATAAAGACCATGAAAAGTTAACAATCTTTAAATTATCCATAAAAAGGAAGAATAGTGTTAATTTTTCTTTAGTGATCTTTTTCTTTTTTTTTTTTTTAAGATTTTATTTATTTGACAGAGCACAAGCAGAGGGAGAGAGAGGGAGAAGCAGGCTCCCTGCTGAGCAAGGAGCCTGATGTGGGACTCGATCCCAGGACCCTGGCATCATGACCTGGGCCGAAGGCAGCCGCTTAACCGACTGAGCCACCCAGGCGTCCCTAGTGATCTTTTTCTTTAGTTTTTTTTTTTTTTTCTGTGTCCTCATGATTTGCTTTTTTAATCCTTTAGCTCATATAGACCCTCTCATGTTTCCTTTTGCACTTTTCCAGTCTTGGCTTGTCCCTATCCAGAACTGTGAAAGGTTGAAGCTTATTGAGAATACATTTCTATATCACATTTCAACTGAAACAAGACTGAAGAAGGATTAGACGTTAAAATAGAAAAAAAATACTATGATAACATTATTAACTAGTCTTAAATATTTCAAAAATTGTCAGTTTCTTACCTGAGCTATTGTCCATTTTAGAATTGATTTTAGTAGTTTGTTTTCATGTCCTGTCTTTAACATCTCCTCCTAACTTTTGAGCCAATTAAGTGTTTTTCCTTCCTAAATTTCCTTAGAAGTCCTTCCTGTAGCATTTAGGATGGCACTCAGCTGCCAGAAGCAGCAATCTACTTCAAGTGGCTTTAATAAGGGAACGGTTTATTTCTTTCTTCATTTATAAGAAATTAGAGGTGGGCAGCCAAGGAATAGTATGTTGGTGTCATGAACAACAGAACCCCTGGCTACTTCTGTCTTTCTATTCTGCCACCCTTAGCATGTGGCTTTCATCCTAAGCTTGACTTGTGGTCCAGTATGGCCGTTGAAGTTAGAACCTCTTTATAAGCTGTAGGAAAGAGGAAGGGCAAAGGGCAAAATATTTCCCAGAAGCCCTCCCCAATCTCTGCTTTTACCTCATTGGTCATTTCTAACTGCAAAGAATGTGTCTCCTATGCTATCCTTAGCGTATGGCTTTCATTCATCAAAATCTACTCCTTGGAAAATATCTACTAGTTTTATTAACATTAAAGGATATTTTCATCTGTAATGGTAGGTCTTAGGCTAGGATTTTCCAAACTTTAGTCATTTTAGTCCCACCTTCAAATTTTTGACACATACAACTTGTACTATTACTTAATACATTTACTTTATTAAATAGCTTTGGAATTATTCTTTGCAATAATCTGCTTAGTATCATGGGTTTAGTATTTTGATTATGCTTTTTCAAGTCACATTAAAACAAATATCATAAATAGCTATTTCAAAAAGTTTATAAATGTCTTACCTAAAATCATCTGTACACAATTAGTTGTTCATATACTTTCAGCAATGGCTAGTATTGTGTGTCGACTAGGCTATGCTATGGTGCCCAGTTTTATGGTCAAACTATTGTCCAGATGTTGCTGGGAAGGTATTTTTTAGATATGATTAATATTTACAATCAGTAGACATTAAGTAAAGCAGAACACCCTCCATTATGTAGATGAGCCTCATTCAATTAGTTGAAGACTTTAAGAGCCTCAAGACTGCATGGTCCTGAGCATCCCTGGAGTTCTGTTCATTTAGTGAACATCCTGAGATGTAGAAGTTCTTTTCCATCAATAACAAAGGAAATTCACCAGGGAAGGATTCCATACAGACTGGTCTGCATACTTTGCCCAACACTTGGCTCTGTTTGGACAGCAGAGTGAAGTGCTCTTATTCCCCCAGTTGTGTGCATATAGGCCCATATCTGTTCACCACAAATTATCTGATTAATAACTTGTGTTGTTGCAGAGGTATCATTATTTGTTGATGAGTAGCTTCCTTTTGCCCCTAAGGTCACACTGTATCAGTGAAACAACCTTCTTGAAGTCTGGCTCTGGTTTCTTTATGTGCTATGTTTTAAAGAGAGGGGAAGAAAATAATGCTTGTGGGTATGTGTGAAGGAGAGAGGGAAGCAGAGAGAAGGACAAGAAGGAAGGCAGAGAGAAAAGACAGGCAACACCAATAAAAGAAGAGAGGAGAAACTGAAAAAAAGCAAAGCAATAAGGATCTCTATGGGAGCAATGGAAGACGTGAAGAGGACAGAAAGTATACAAATTGTTGATAAATTGAAGATACAGGTCTGCCTCAGAGTTTTGTGCCTTGGCAAAAGCTTATATGTTCATGGAAAGTTTTGACTCCACTTTGAAAAACACGGCCTTAGACAAAAAGAATTACTTATTTGAAAGAATAGGAATGAGATTTTACTAAAATAATTTTTGAGTATTGCTGCCTTACTGGATATAATTGAACATGGTTATTATCCTGTAAGTGTTTTATAATGTGTAGTGAAATATGCCCTGAACTTAACCCCTTCAGCACAGATTATACCTCTCCTCATTATGAAAAGCAAATACCAAATATATTTTGTACTCTTAGCTTTAAAACCACACACCGAAGAGGGAGAAATGGCCTGCAGATTCTAATTCTTTGCCTAAGGCCATGTAGAAACACAACAACGTATAAACCAGTTATTTCTCTCAAATTTAAAACAATTATAAAATCAACAAAGCCATCCAAAGGGGTTGAGATCAGGCATCTCTTAATTGATTTCATTTCCACCTGTCAATGGGTTTCTTAAGAAGCTAGTTGATAGACAGTTATTTAGTGGTTAATATGAACTCAGTTTCCATAACTAAAAATGTGCTGCCTCATAGAAGGGAGAATGGGAAACTGTGTGGCATTTGGCTTTATTGACATACTGAAAATGAAATATTTATGTGCAAATGTACTTTGAAACATATTGCAGTAAGATTTTGGACAGGGTGTTCCTTTTTAAATATCAATCTTAATTTTATAGCAAGGTTTGCATCACAGCTCTGCAGCAAAAACATGGGGCACTGTTTCCCTATAATTGATTATACAATTCCTAAATCTGACAATTTGTGCACATTATTTGTAGGACTGATGGTGTTGTCCCCTTTCTCCAAAATGATCGTGTACTCCTTGAAAGCAGGGAGAATATTTTATCTTTCACATACTTTTTAAAATCTTCCATATACTTTAAAAATTATTTAACACAGATCTAAGCAAATGGTGTGTGCTTAATTCATATATACTGACTAAATGTAGTTCACCTTGCCTTAACATAGCTGCCAGAAGATCATGTGGGTCAGCCTACAAACAGATTTCTTTTTTTTTTTTTTTTTAAGCCCCTCTGTCCTTAACATTCCTTTCAAACTATCCAGTATATTGTCCCCTTGGCCAAAGCCCAGGAGGGCATAAGCCACAGATTCTAAGTGTAAGTCACTATCTGTCTTTTCTCCTTCCATCTCATTTTTGTTGTTTGTAAGGTCCTATTTTTGTGGCTTTCTTTCTTTCTTTCTTTCTTTCTTTCCTTCTTTCCTCCTTTCCTTCCTTCTTCCTTTCCTTCTTTCCTTCCTTCCTTCCTTCCTCCTTTGTTTTATTGAATCATTAAGACTCTTTATTATATTCTTGGAAAGATGGGTTTATGGCTGGCTAATTCCTCATTGTTGTATGCTTATCCTGAATCTGGGCTCATGGCTCTGCATCCTATTTTTCACATCTAGTTTGGCAAAACAAATCACACATCTGGGCCCCCAAATCAGAATGGGTGATATTACAGACAGAATTGTGTCCCCTCAAAATTCAGATGTTGAAGCCTTTATCCTCAATGTGACTGTATTTGAAGACAGGGCCTTAAAGGAGGTAATTAAGGTTAAATGAGGTCATAATGGGGGGCCCTAATCCAATATGACAGGTGCCCTTACAAGAAGAGAAAGAAACACCAGACATGAACATGTACAGAGAAAAAGCCTTGTCAGGACACAGTGAGCTAAAAAGTTTCAGTCTGAGTTCTAGTGTTCAACTCTGGAGAGAGGCTTCAGGAGAAACCAAACCTACCAACACCTTGATCTTGGACTTCCAGCCTCCGGAACGGTGAGAGATAAACTTTGGTTATTTAAACTACCCAGTCTATGGTATTTTGATATGGCAACCATTGTAGACTAATACAAATGGGATATATAAAATTTCAGAGCGAAAGGCATGGGTACAGGGAGGCCATTAATGTCATTAATTTACAAAAGAAATTTATAAGGATTTTTTTTTTTAGAATATACTTTTTAGTATAACATGAAGTATAACACACATGGAGAAAAGTGGATAAATCATGAGTATAAAGTCTGGTGATTTTTTTTTTTCCCCAAAGTGAACACACCCATGGAATCACCATCAAGATGAAATTAGATACTAGATTTTGGGGGTGGGAGGGATGGGGTGGCTGGGTGATAGACATTGGGGAGGGTGTGTGCTATGGTGAGCGCTGTGAATTGTGTAAGACTAATGAATCACAGACCTGTACCTCTGAAACAAATAATACATTATATGTTAAAAAAAAAAAGAAGATAGTAGGAAGGGAAAAATGAAGGGGGGGAAATCGGAGGGGGAGATGAACCATGAGAGACTATGGACGCTGAGAAACAAACTGAGGGTTCTAGAGGGGAGGGGGGTGGGGGATGGGTTAGCCTGGTGATGGGTATTAAAGAGGGCACATACTGAATGGAGCACTGGGTGTTATACGCAAACAGTGAATCATGGAACACTACATCAAAAACTAATGATGTAGGGGCCCCTGGGTGGCTCAGTCGTTAAGCGTCTGCCTTTGGCTCAGGTCGTGATCCCAGGGTCCTGGGATCGAGCCCCACATCGGGCTCCCTGCTCAGCAGGAGGCCTGCTTCTCCCTCTCCCACTCCCCCTGCTTGTGTTCCCTCTCTCACTGTCTCTGTGAAATAAATAAATAAAATCTTAAAAAAAAAAAACACTAATGATGTAATGTATAGTGATTAACATAACAATAAAATAAAATTTAAAAAGATGAAATTAGAGAACACTATGATTTGTGTGAGAGTGCAAGTGTATGTTGTCAGATAGTGATCAATCCATTTTTTCTTCATGGATATCCAATAAAGTCAGCAAAAGTACTAGAAAGATGTCTTTTTTTATTACTCTTTATGCCAACTTTGTCATAAATCATGCAGTCAGCAAATGACCATGATCACGATTTAGCACCTTAGTTTGTACTTCCCTTGTACTTGAATCATCTATTGCATGAAACCTGAGCTTTAGGTGAGAAAGCAGTATTCCTAGATAACTTCTCTGAGATTGCTCTAAGACTGCAGTTAGTGCCAAATCTAAGGCATGGTCTTCTTATTAGAGAAAGTTAAGTATTCAATGCTAAATAGGAGACTGAAGCCTTGAAGGCATTTTACAGTGGTGACAGGTGTTTTGGTTCAGGAATAGTCTGTTTAATAAGCCAAATGAATATTATTCCCTCTTAAGCATTAACTCTTTTTGGCAATATAATTATATATTTTCTGGCTTGAAATGTATTTTTATTTTATATTTGATTCCTTGGTTTTCTTAGTAGATGTCACTATCTCCTCCAATATTTCTTCAAAACTTTCCCCTTTCTGGGAGTTTCTCTTTGAGGCCAACTTTCGCGTTCTGCGTCTCCAACTGGAGCAACTTTTTGATGAACACGCGGCCACGGGTTGTAGAGCCCCCGCGGCTGCTCCTTTTTGGTGCTGATGCTCGGGTCCGGTAGGGCCGAACTGCAGAAGGCCAAGGAGGCACATTGCGGCGGGACAGCGGCTGAGAGCAGAAGCCACCAGCGCTGACGGCCGGAGAGGCCAGGCGAGAGGCATCTCTGATCGCTCACCCTGCGGTAGGAGAAGGCGTGCGCAGGTAGCGCCTGGAGTCCGGGCTCCTGGTGCCGGGACCGGGGTGCGTGTGCTGTTGCAGCTGGAGGAACAAGGAGGAGAGGAGAGGTGTGCCTAGCCGTTCTTCAGTGGTAGGTCTAGTGACAAACTCTTTTAATTTTGCTTTGTCTGAGAATGTCTCCACTTCTCCTTTATTGTTAAAGGATAGATTCACTGGAACTCAGGTTGATACTTTTCTTTCTTGCGGTATTATACTAGTTAGCAGCTGCTGTGGAACAAGCCACTCTTCAAATCAGCAGCTTAAAATAACAAACATTTATTTAACTTTGATTTAGTAGATTTGCACTTTAGTCTGGATCCTGCTGAGGACGTCTTTTATTTCAGCTGGGTTTCTTCATTTGTCTTAAATCAGGTACAAGTAACTAAACAGTTATCCTTTAAAGGTTTGTTGGCTCTCAGTCTGGGTGTCTCATCCCCTAACCCCGTTCACATGGTAGTGGTAGGGATCCATGAGAGAAAGACAAAAACTTCAAAAATTTGCTGGAGATGAGGCCCGGAATTTGGCACAGCATATCATCAATTGCATTCTGTTGGCTAAAAGCAAGTCACAGATCCACCTGTATACTGGGATGTGGGAAGAGATACCACCTTTATCTACTAAGTCAAATTGCAAAGGGGGTGGGTGCCAATGGGGGGAGTGGAGAACTGGGGACAAGTTTGAAATTCATCTACCACAAATACCTTAAAAATAAAGCCTTTGTAGGTCATTCATGTTGTCAAATAGATTAAAATTTTCTTATTCATATTTTGGATTTGTTTTTATTAGGAAGATTGGTTTGAGACAAATTAATTCTCTACCATTAGAGGTAGATGTCCTACAATGATATTTTTAAAACATAAATTTTGAAGGAAGTGGTGTCACAAGTTCAGAAATAAAAAAAAAAATAAAGCCAATGAATAGGTGAAGTAGTAGTTGAGAAAGTTCATTATGCAGACACCAAAAAACTGTTCACAACCAGGAGCACTCAAACCAAATCATGGAATGAGGCTCAGGTGTATATTGTTATAAAGCAGCTTCTATAGTGAGAAAACAGTGACGATTCTTCACAGTGATTGTTTATAATATTAGAATTTTCTTAAATGGTAGGAAATTGGTTTGTGGTTACCTTGTTTCAGTCTTGGGAAACAGTTTGAGTTTTGCTTATAATTTCCAGAAGCATAAGCAAGAAATGATGCAGATCAAAGATAGTCTTGCAAAATAAGTAAAGCTTTGCTTGTATGACTAAATTGGTTTTGTCTGCTCAGGGACTTTTTAAGACTGATCACCATTTTTAAATTTTAATAGTGGAAAGATTATTTGCACTTTTGGAAAAGGTAGACATCTATACCATAAGACAATAAATGGTATCAACTGTTTGAAAATAAGTTCAAAAAACTTTTGATTTCCTTTGTGTAGGATGAATGTGAGAATTAAGATAATTTAGCAACAGCTGCCTAATCAAGATAGAAATGGAGCAGTAAAAGGAACATAGCAATCGTTGTGAGAGAGAAATAGAATATAAGTGGGGAATGAAGATAAGGTGATAGATCTATGTCCAATAGGATAGACTAAATAAATGAACTTAAATTTCAAGAACCATGGTAAAAATAAGGAAAGAGGGAAGGTAGAGTTCTCTACCATGCCAATGCTATGTTGTTTTTTTTTTCTATTGCTATGAAATTATTTTCCAAGGATAAAGATCAACAGTAAGGCAAATCACAGTCTTAAATTTAGTTAGCCTGACTGCAACATGTTATTTCTGTTG
Organism: Phoca vitulina; assembly: GCF_004348235.1. Lineage (NCBI taxonomy): Eukaryota > Metazoa > Chordata > Mammalia > Carnivora > Phocidae > Phoca > Phoca vitulina. Next base: position 29,861,114 of record NW_022589709.1, read on the forward strand.
ATGTATTTCTATTATAATATGTGCCAGAGCAATTTAATTCTTTATAGTAGCCATTAATAAAAGTAAATTATAAGTAATTTTTCTTAGACTATAAAAACACACAACTTATTATGTGGTTTAAAATAATCCTAGTAAAGCAATCTAGGTATTTACTTTGTAAATAATGATAAAAACAAATATATTCTAGTGTGTACATTGAAGACAAAATTTTAAAGTGTCAAGAAAACATGAAGTAGAAAATATGAAATAGGAAAACTGAAATCAATCCTAATATAATCATAGTAATAAGAGTAGTCTAAATATTTTGTTTAATGGTGAAGAGTCTCAGATTTGATGATATAGAACCAGTGTGATTCAACAACGTGGCATTTGCCATCTAGAGATTTTGAAAAAAACAGTAGGTAACAATGACAGGTAGGTAACTGAATTCAATTACAATAAAATTAAAGGAAAACATGGATAACAAATAAATGCAGTAACAATAATTACTGTTAAATGATAGAGTTTTAATTATGTTCAGGGACTACATATCTCTTCAAAACTACAAATGACTATGATTCTGATATTCCTCATAACAAGGAAAAACATTCTCAGAGAGATCAGGAAAATGTAATTGGGGAAAAAGAAAAGGTACATTCTTTAGATTGGATGTAAAGAGAAAGTGTTTCTGCTTTTTTATCGTAATCATGGAATACAGTTTATACTTCTTTTTGTCTGTGGGTTTAGACAGTCTATGAGATCATTTCCAGGCTTAGATTTTTTTCCCTACTTCCTTGGATTATTTGGTTGGATGGTTCTTACTGAAATACAGTGTATCTTGAGTAAAATTTGAAAAAATTTTGTTGGGCTAGTCCATGTGGATTTTGAAAAGAATGAGGTGTCCTATTGAGCTTTGGGGAGAGGGTGGAGGGGAGGAGACTGTTCTTTCATTCCAGAGTCCCAAATCAGGGCCTGATAGGTTTCTGTAGCTTTCCTGGGATAGGTAAATCACTCTTCATCTTTAATCACACATGCCTTCGCATGTTATTTTAGTGGTTATCTGAAGTAAAAGTCAAATTTTTCCAACGTGGTTAGGTTGTCTTCCTGCCTAATCTTGTCTGTCTTCTTCCTGAATTTATTGTTTTTCTTGCCAGTCCAATTCAGGCTGCTGCTGAGGGAAAGGCAACATGAGAAGACAAGCAAGACACTAGGGTTAGAGCTAGACATTGATGTAGTTTTAGAATTTTCTGAGACCTCAAAGTGTTGTCAGACTGTTTCATATCTGGCCATCTCAGGGCTTCAAGAGTGTTGGTCCTCAGGAACAAGGCCCCAGTGGGACACAAGCAGCTGCATGCTCATTGTTGTCCAGGGCAACTGTGGATGGATATACTCTTGTTATTCTGAGGTTTATTCAAGTTAGTGTCCATATTTTTCCTATTTTGTTAAACAGAAGTTAAAAATGAAAAGGAATATGTGATAATAAAACTAATTGAAGGAAACCCATGAATGTAATCAGAAAAATGAATGTTATCCAAGTGTTCTATATTCATTAACCAATTATAATTTTCATATCAATTGTGCTGTCAGATTAAATGCATAATTTTTTCAGAGCCTGTATTTTGAGCTCAACTTATCACAAAATTAAGTTGCATACTTTCAAATTAATACACATCACCAACAATAAAAATCCTGAAGTCTGAATAAGTTTGCAATTTTACTGATGCATAAAGATTAGAACACAAAGGGCTGGTCTTGCTTTGTAATACTCAATCTTCTCTTGGTAAAGACTTGATAACCAAGTTATCTGCACCCATACAGATAACCGAAGGCTACTGCTATATGTTAGAAGCCTTGCTCTCCATTATGCTGCTCATAGCAACCCATCAGAAGAGAAGGAGTGGGCGGAAGATGTTAGTCTTGTCCCTCTCCAGTTACCTTGTGAACATCTGCTGTATTCTTCCTCAGCAGCTCTGGCCCTCTCCATGGTGGCTGTTGCTTGTGAAAAGCATGGGTATGTGTCTGTCACTATAGCTGATGCCCACCTTGACGGTGCCAGTGTCTGTGCCAGAACCGAGATTCTGATACTTGCGAAATTGGGGCCCAGGGTGATGGGTGATACAGTCTTTAGAGCTGTGATGAGTATTTGGCGGAACTGGAGAGAATGTTCACTTTCTGATTCAAGCTTAAATTCTCTTAGGACTAGAACCAAGTCTAGCATGTCATGAATATAGCTCAATTATGTATTCTTGAAGCCCCACCTACCAATTGGCCCAGATTCCAGTCTGACAATAGGCTGAGACTTCATGCATCCATTTTCCTCATAAAGGTTAGTTCAGGCTACAAAGCTTAACCTGCTTGTACACCTCCTCCAGGAAACATCTATCATGCCTAGCTAACTCTGATTCCCAGCAAAGGATTCAAGCTGGGTCCTCTGCAACACAAATTTGCAGAGACAGAAATATGCACAAACGCTTCTTAAAGTTTGGCCTAAGCTGGTATTTGGTAGATTTTTGTAATGTATTAAAATGACCCAGTAGTCTTACTTTCCAGAGTTTGTTCTTTTCATCAATTATTGCACCTGAATAAAGGTGTCAATTAAAATTGAAGCCAGTGTTTTGACTTGCCAGAAAATCTCTTCTTTATAAATTATTTTCAATTTCCTTAAGTCAAAAATTCCTGAAATGATATTTGTCTTTACAAGGATTCCCTAAAATAAGTATTCATCAGAGGATCAATTGTGAGAGGAGTAGAATTTTGATTCCTATGAAAATGATTTCTCTGTATTGTTTCTTTATATTTCAAGAGCAACTCAATTTTGTAAATTGATTTCCAAATGTCTCTAGAGATCTGCTGACCACTCTCATGTAATTACACATGATCTGAATGTATACCATTATCTGAGAAGGAGTGATGGTTCTGCTAACTTCTAAATTGAGCGTTCATGTGTATAAGGACAGTGAATTTCCCCCAAATAATAATCTTGACTACCTCTTTTTTTTTTTTTTTTTACAGATTTTATTTATTTATCTGAGAGAGAGGATGAGAGGAGAGAGAGAGCACATGAGAGGGGGGAGGGTCAGAGGGAGAAGCAGACTCCCTGCTGAGCAGGGAGCCCGATGTGGGACTTGATCCCGGGACTCCAGGATCATGACCTGAGCCGAAGGCAGTCGCTTAACCAACTGAGCCACTCAGGCGCCCCAATCTTGACTACCCCTTAACAGGCAATAAATAGAGGGGGTAGAAATCCTTTATTGAAGTGAAGATAGAGACACACATTTCTGTTGATTAAAAATCCACGTATCTCCAGTCAGTGGGAGACTGTAGTAAGAAAACATGTAACACTTTAAAGATTCGTAGATATTTAGGGATTTAAAGGAAATGGTAAATGACACTTCAAAGCTAATAAACAGTCAGATTTTTTCCACAGTTTGGCTGGGACAAGTTGAAGGATAGCAAGAACTATTTCATCAGTAGAATTCTTCCATGATGAATAGAATTTTGGAAATAAATAGCATATGTGTGAAGAAGCTAATAGGTGTTTTTGGAGAGCTCACTTGCAGAAGAGCTCTACCGGGGTAAGTTCAAGGTCTTTGAGTCTCTTCTGTCTGTGGTTGCCCATTCTGGTCATGGTGCCAGTTTCTTGGGAACTGCCACTTGCTCTCAAGTTTCCTTGGAGTGTCACAGGGATGGTCACGGGTCATGGATTGCAAAACATTCTCAAACTAAGGCAGTATGAAACCCAATCTTCCAGATGCTGTGTTTTCTTTAAACGCCTTGCCCTGCCTTTTTTACCCCTTTTCCTCCTCCGAGGCTTCCTAGACTATTATATACGCCTTTCCTCACCCGCTAACTTAGCAGGAGCTGCTTATTTGGTTCTCTATATACATCGTCTTTTTCTTGAAAATCTCCCTGCTCTGTCATATGTTAGAAAAATAACCTGCACTTCACAAAATTCATACTTTTGTTATTAGTTCTCAACACTAAAGTTGGCAAATTTTGGTGAATTAATGAATCCACAGGCAAATGTAATTAGATGTTAATATGCAGCCATACTAGGGCATGCCATTTATGTTCAAATAAAGATTTTTTTTTCTTTTTTTAGGAAAAACAAAACAGGGTTGGGAATTGAAGCCAACAGAGTTGGCCTTGGTAATTGTCTTGCTGCAGACCTTAGTGGAGCTCTCGAATCAGCCAAGCAGGGACACTTTGCTTAGAGTGGTTTCTGCTTTAAATTTGATCTCTTAGCTGCATGAATTGGTTGTGCAATCTGTTATGCTGTTGAATGCATTCATTCTGTAATTGTTCAAGTTAGAGAAAATAGTCAAGGCTCCTGAGCAAATGTGACTTCACGGTCTTCTTATGGAGCACTGTATGATGCTTCACACCAAGACCTTTTCAGATTTTCACTTAGTTTCTACATATTTTACACTTAATTTAGAAGATGCTTTTTTTTTGCTCAGCAATCACATCCCCATTTTATATAAAAGTTCTGTCCTCTATCAGGTCCTATGGCTGTCAGTCAGAGCAACAGAGCCTTTTCATCCTCCCTGAAGTCAGTCAGGCAGATACCGTGTCCTTGTAACCGAAGTTCCAAGCGGAGGGAGAAGCTCCCAGTGATCATCAATTTCCTCTTCTGAAGCCACAAGATGGCAATGTGACAATTTAAATTCAAAAACTAGTGAACTTTATTTTAATGAGTTCAGAGGAATTTAAAGACCACAGAATCCACAAAGCAAATACTTAAGTTGAACTGGAAACTATATCCCGCGATGTATTAGTGTTTGTGCCATGGTTCAGGAGATGGGTGACCTCCAGCCAGAATGATGCAGGCTGGGGCAATATATGATTCTATAACCACACATTTTGTCTTCTTTACTCCCTTGACATACTTGAGTGTAGTGGTTGATGCAGACCCATGCCTTTGGCCTTTATACAGTAACAAGGAGGTTTCAAATGACATTGACTGGCACTGAAGGACAACAGCAGACACTTTGGTTTTATTTTTCTTTCTGTGAAATGAAGACAGAGTAAATTCCATCAAGGAGTTAGCTCTTGTAAGGCAATAAATCTTGTTCTTTTATAGCTAAGCCATTTAACAATTCATCAAAAGCTCATCGTTTTTCTCAGTGAGAGAATACATGGTGAGCTTTACTTTATGAAAAATTATTTTTTAGGTGCTTGAATCTGTATTGTAGAATGTAGGGTTCATTATAGAGAAATATTGAATGTATTTAGGACGATGCAGTTTGAAATATGCAGGTGTATGTTTATTTGTTAAGTAAGTCCAGGGAATGTTTTATTCCTTAGGACCTAGAATGTGTGTATATGTATATATATGCATGTGTATATGTGTGCGTGTGTGTGTGTGTATCTATATGCATATACATAGTACTACCTAATAGAAAGTTTGTGAAGAATAAGGAAGTAATCCAGGTAGAACACTTAGTATAGTCCTTGGCACCTAGACATCATGCAACAATTGTCATTTAACACTATTATTATTTGTTGTGGTATTCATGGTTGTTGTTACACTGGTAATTATCAACAGGAACCAATTAGCTTGGTCCTGTCACAAAACCACAGATAAAATTTTTATCCAATTATCTATTTTGGAAATGCAGACAATAATATTAATAACTAATTCATGTTGACTAAAATTTTATTTATTTATTTTTTTTAAAGATTTTATTTATTTATTTGAGAGAGAGAGAATGAGAGAGAGCGAGCACATGAGAGGGGGGAGGGTCAGAGGGAGAAGCAGACTCCCTGCTGAGCAGGGAGCCCGATTCGGGACTCGATCCAGGGACTCCAGGATCATGACCTGAGCCGAAGGCAGTTGCTTAACTAACTGAGCCACCCAGGCGCCCTTGACTAAAATTTTAAAATGTGTTTTATATGCATAACATCTCCTCCCTTCCTCATTCTCCCTTAAGATGCCCAAATTACCTTTGCACAAATCAGAATGGCGCTCAACTCTTTCTCCTCCTGTCAGTAGTTACTGAGTACAGTCTGTTTTCACCACTTTAACCAGTGCTCCTCTATGTTTATCTTTGCAGAATCAAAGAGTAGAAGTGATTTCAGTTTCTGTTACTCATAAATACCTGAGTGGGCTGGATGCTTCCTATCCCTGCAACTGTAGACTTCAGGGCTAGATGTCTTGTCCCCATAGTGAGCAGCACTTGCCTAGGTCCTTTTGGATTGCAGTCTACATCAGCCAACTGGGCACTTTGAATTTCTTACATTCAGAGGCTAATAGGTGAGAAGTGGAGATACCATCTTGGCAGGAGTAATTGATCCTGATCATAAGGAGATTGTAGGACTTTTGATACACAGTCAGGGCAGGGCAAGGCAAAGTCTTTAGGTACCACTTGGGTCCTCTTTATGGATTAAATTGTATTCCTTCCCCCCAGGTTTGTATGCTGAAGCCCTAACGCCCCCTATAACTGCACTTGGAGATAGAGTACTCAGAGAGATAATTAAGGTTAAGTGAGGTCCTAAGAGGAGCCATAATCCAACAAGACTATTATCCTTAGGAAAGGAAGAGTTATGCTGCCAGAGCATGTGCTCTCTCTGCATGTGTAAGAAGAAAAGGCCATGTGAGGGCCTGGTGAGGAGGCAGCCATCTGCAAGCCGGGAAGAAAGGCCTCTCCATAAATCAACCCTACTGGACCTTGATCTTAGGCTTTCAGCCTCCAGAACTGTGAGAATAGAAATTCTATTGTTCAAACCTGGGCTGTGACGCTCTGTTAGGGAGGGCTGAACAGACTAATACATTCCTGTTGCCCATTTATTATTTTACTGTAAATGAACAGTTACAACAATTCTAGTTTGAAAACAGCATACCGACTTGGGTCCTAGTCCCCTCTGGAGTGAGGGTTTGGGTCATGTCACCAGATAAGCCCGGGGGACTTGCAGAGTGGTAGCTGCAAGGGGAATCTAGCACGGGTAGTGGAGGAAGGTGAGTATCAGTATGGATGGCAGACTGGGCAGCTGTTGCTATCTACTAACCTCCCTGTTTTACATTTCTCCACAAAAGTGAGGCTTACTGGATTCCTGAGCATGCTGTTTCAACATACATGCATAGACAGAGCTAAGTGGTGCAAAGGGGTCCATATAGACAGGAATATGTCCTGCTTAGAATCTCTTCAAGGAAGGACATACTATCTTGGTGCTGCAGCAATAGTCTTCATCTGTTGAGTGACAGTCTGAGCTGCAGAGCTGTCTCCCCCAAAGGCATGTCCTTCCAGGTTCTGTTCACATCCAGTGAGTGATGGAGGCAGAGGGGTAAAGGCTCACTTATTTTGTTCCAAAGTGGGATGACTCCAAAGGATCACTTAAGCTCCAGTGTATTCTTTGGTCTGGTGAGCCTGTAAGACCTGCATGGCAATCTGGCCTCTTCCTCTCTCTGCTCAATTCTGATTCTTCATCTTCCCTTCCAGATTGTTGATCCTGGAAGTGTTCCTTCCTAAATATCTTGTGTGCTGAACTCTGTCTCAGAGTCTGCTTTCTGGAGAACTTAACCTATAACACTGACTAACAATTGGGTCATTTGTATTAAAATGGGGAATGTTTAAAGCTTCTGATTTTCACTTGGGGTCCTTGTCATCAATTTGATGGCAAAAGGCAAAGTCACACTCAACATCCTTGCAGTGAACAATTGCCTTTTGACTTAAGATTGTGTGAGTTGGTTTATAACCAAGAATGTCCTAAGTGTAACCAATAGATGAGCTTATACATGAAAATATGCTGCTGTTTTATTGTAGTTTCCACTGATTGGGCCTTATCACTTTGACACATTTCTTTAGACAGCTATAAATGTTGCAGGCGGACAGAAAAAGGCTATATAATAGAGATGAGAAACATTGCATTTTCCTTCTGTGGGTGATAGATAACCAGGTATAATCTTATAATCTTTGTTCTAAAATTGTGTCAAACTGACAGTTATTGTAATTAAAGGGGACCAAAACAAATGGGTCAAGCTGTGTGCGATCTGTTTGAGAAGAGACATCCATCCTGGGTAGACAGTCTATAATTCTGTAATTATGTTCTGCAAGATATGTGAAATAGCAATAACAAAAAGCATGGTGTTTAGCTTGCACATCACGATAAGAACAACACAATATGTGCGTCCTACTCTGTTGATTAATTGCTCTTCTGAATAGTTCCTATAATGTGAGGTTTGTGTGTGTGTATGTATCAGATTTATTCCATGGGGCCTCCCCTTGGGTTAGCTGTGTTCCTCCACTGAAAGAGGTACTTATAGAGGGGGGAAAAAGGAAAGTAAGTTTAAAATATTTAAATAGGAGAATAATCCTCTAAAAAGTTGAACTGTATTTTATATTATAAACAAATTATTAAACGATAAATTTAAACATTCAAGGGAATTTTTACTTTTAGTTTTGGTATAGTAACTTAGATGTGGATTAATGGGATTTTGTGATCCAAAAGACATTTTAAAACTATCCTTTTAGTCCTTCATCAACCTTAGCTTATTTCTGTGGCCCACATTTTAAAGTCCCTAAACTTTCTTACTCACTAATGTATGTACTTTTTGTTTGTTTGTTTTCATTTCCTAAGTTTAAAAAAGTGACTAAATGTAATTTCAGTGGACATTTGCTGTTTCACAGAGTAGCTTTGTATCCTGGGACACAGTTTTCAGGGTTGACATTAATTTGATAAGTCTAAGGAGGATGGTAGGAACTAGAGATAGCAATTTTTATGTGGGACATTCAAGAGTTTGGACTTGACCTCCAAACCCATGAGTAGCTTAGAAGCTGCAGGGGTGAAGTATGCATTTTTAGAGAAATCAACTTGACTGCTGTACAAAGAGTGAATTGTAGGAGATCTAAAATCAAAACAGAGAAAGCAGTCAAAGCTATTTTAAGAGTCCAGGTGAGATGTTGGAGGGAAGATTTAAAACAGAGACTCACTATAATTAGTCTGGATGCTCCTCCCAGGTAATAATTAAAAGAGGGATCACAAAAGCAGGTAAGCCTTTCCATTGTTAGTTTTAAATATAAACCCTGTAGGCAGGTTTCTTCCTTCTTTCCTCCCTCCCTAGCTCCTTCCTTCCTTCCTTTCTTGAATTAAGCAATTACTATGTGCCCTTGTCAAGCCTTATCCTGACAACTTAGTGTATGATGGGGAACGAAGCAGGTGTATTGGCTACCCTCATGTCTGTCAGCCAGGATTCCAGCAGGAAACCATGGCACATTCCAAAATGGAGGATTCAAGAATGGCTTAATAAAAGGAATATTTTTAAAAGTGGTAGAAGGTCGTATCCTGGAGTAACAGCTGTTATCACTCTTGACTTGGAGAAACAAGGGAAGGAAGTGGTTTCTACTACCTGGGAGAAGACCACCTTGTGGAGAGGAGCCACCTTGAGTGAAGCTGTGACCTTCAGTGGGGGTGGAGGATATTGCCAATCCATGGTGATTTCTCAGAGAGAGAGTGGAGAACAAATACCCTGCCTACCCTTCTACAACTCTGCCTTATCCTCCCCTCCAGTATCTTGCTGGGCTCTCAGGTGGCCCAACCAAACAAAAGGGCAAAAGGCGTCGGAGGGTTGGAGGGGCTGTTGATGATGATTTCTATTCAGGTGCTCATCCTGGATCATATAGACACAGTATAGAAGTTTTCAGAGTTAACTGGCAGGAGCATACAAGAGGTAGAGAGAATGCCAGGAAACTCCCAGGCATTTCTCTCTATGTGTGTGCGTGTGTTTGTCTTTTCCAGACAGAATCTAATGTTGGTTTCACCTTGGTTTTACCCAGAAGGAACAGTGTGGGTAGGGAGAAGGATTACTATGCTGTGATTTTTCCTGTGTTACTTTTGCCTTAGAAGCAGTCAGGGATCACATCCCCTTTTTCAAGACATTCTTGTCTTTGAAGTAGGCAGGTATTTTACAAACAAATAAAATATACACAGCTAAATGTTTGTTGCATGTGTATTCAATGTAGTACACAAATCAGCTTTGTGTATTTACTTGGTGCTGTGAAGTCTGGCACTTCAGGCAAACTCCAGCATGTGTAAAGAAGCCTTTAAGTAGAAAACAGTTGTATGCATAGACTTTGCTTCCTCTTATTATGGCCTGTGTTTGCCCGTGTGTGAATTATTTGGCATTTTTGCTTTGTACAACGTTGTGGGTCTCCAATGATAAAAAGCTTCAGTGTCAGGTCTGTAAAATCCACTGCCATCTGTGATTTTTTTCTATATAAATAGAAGTTGACAGTGGGAGGGGCGGAGCAAGATGGCGGAGGAGTAGGAGACCTGGATTTCGTCTCCTCTCAGGAATTCAGCTGGATAGGGATCAAACCATTCTGAACACCTACAAACTCAACAGGAGATCGAAGAAAAGAATAGCAACAACTCTCTGAACAGAAAAGTGACCACTTTCTGGAAGGTAGGACGTGCAGAGAAGTGAATCCGAGGCGTTATTCGGGAGGATAAACGGCGGGGGAGGGGCCTCTGTCGGCTGCTTCTGGCAAGTGATAGAGCCACGGAGCACAAAATCGGAACTTTTAGAAGTCTGCTCCGCTGAGGGACGTCACTCTGGTGGCGAAGTGGGGGGTGGAACCCTCGCGGGACAGTGTGGTCTCAGGACCCTCGGGGTCACAGAAAGACTGGGGGTGCCTGAGTGCGGCAGAGCTCCCAGGTATCGGAGCAGGGAAGCCGGCTGCAGAGACGGAGCCCAGGCGCGGGCTCTCAGCTCGGGGTTGCTATAAACCGTGATCCGCGGCACCGTCGGCCCCTGCTCCTCCAGCAGGGACCCAACAAGCGGCAGATCCGGGGAGACTCAACTTCTTCCCCCGGGAGGAGAGGTGCGGGAGCGCACCGCAGGGATCTGCTGGGTTTGGAGACTCCACCCGGGGTCGGGTGCCAGATAGAAAGGCGTGGTCACAGGCCGGGTGAGTGCGGAGTGTGGCCGGAGACCGGGGAGACGGGAGTGACTGACTGCTTTTCTCTGGGGGCTCGCTGAGGAGCGGGACCCCGAGTTCTCGGCTCCTCCAGGGCGGAGACTGGGAGGCCGCCATTTTCACTCTCCGCCTCCAAAGCTGTACGGAAAGCTTGCAGGGAACAAAAGCTCCGGAGAGCAAACCCAAGCAGATTACTTAGCCCGGACCGGCAAGGGCGGGGCAATTTTGCCTCCGGCAAAGACATTTGGGAACCACGGCAACAGGCCCCTCCCCCAGAAGATCAGCGAGAACAGCCAGCCAAGACCAAGTTTACCGATCAATGAGAACGGCAGAACTCCAGCGCTAGGGGAATACTGCACATAGAATTCATGGCTTTTTTACCATGATTCTTTAGTCTTTCAAAGTTAATTATTTTTTTTAACTGTCTTTTTTTCTTTTTTCCTTTTTTCTTTTTTTTTGAATTTTTCTTTTTCCCTTTTTCAACCAACATCTTATCAATCCCTTTTTTTAAAAAAAAAACATTTTTATTTTTCATTTTTAAAGTCATATTCTATCCCTTCATAGTAGTTACCCGTATTTTTGGCATATATATATAAGTTGTTCTCTCTTTAAAATCTTGAGATAGTTTCTTCTAACAGATCAAAATATACTCTAAATCTCTAGTATATGGTTTTTTTCTACTCCCCTGCCTGATCACATTCTCTCCCTTTTTTCTTTCTTTCTTTTTTTTTTAATCCTCTTCTTTCTTTTTTCAAACAACTTATCAAATCCTTTTTTAAAATTTTTTATAATTTCCATCTTTACAGTCATATTCCATCCCTTCATCATATCAACCCTTATTTTTGTACATATATGTTTTTGTTTCTTTAAAATTTTGGGAGGGACTTTCTTTTAACAGACCAAAATACACCCAAAATCTAGTGTGTGGCACTGATCTATAAACCAGCCTGATCATATTTGATCACATTCTGTTTTTCTTTTGTTTTGTTTTGTTCTGCTTTTGTTTGTTTTTATCTTTATCTTTTTCTTTTTTCTTTTTTTCTTTCTTTTTCTTTTTTCTCTCTATCCCTTTCTTTTCCCACTACTTCAGGTCTTTTCTGAGTTGTTTAGAGTATATTTTCTGGGGACGTTGTTACCCTGCTAGCATTTTGTTCTCTCATTAATCTATTCTCCTCTGCACAAAATGACAAGACGGAAAAAATCACCTCAACAAAAAGAACAAGAGGTAGTACCGACTGCCAGGGACCTACTCAATACGGACATTAGTACGATGTCAGATCTAGAGTTCAGAATCATCACTTTAAAGATACTAGCTGGGCTTGAAAAAAGCATGGAAGTTATTAGAGAAACCCTTTCTGGAGAAGTAAAAGAACTAAAATCTAACCAAGTAGAAATCAAAAAGGCTATTACTGAGGTGCAATCAAATATGGGGGCACTAACTGCTAGGATAAATGAGGCAGAAGAAAGAATCAGTGAGATAGAAGACCAAATGATGGAAAATAAAGAAGCTGAGAAAAAGAGAGATAAACAACTACTGGATCACGAGGGCAGAATTCGAGAGATTAAATGATACCATAAGACGAAACAACATTAGAATAATTGGGATCCCAGAAGAAGAAGAAAGAGAGAGAGGGGCAGAAGGTATAATGGAGCAAATTATAGCAGAGAACTTCCCTAATTTGGGGAAGGAAACAGGCATCAAAATCCAGGAAGCACAGAGAACCCCTCTCAAAATCAATAAAAATAGGTCAACACCCCGACATCTAATAGTAAAACTTACGAGTCTCAGAGACAAAGAGAAAATCCTGAAAGCAGCTCGGGAGAAGAGATATGTAACCTACAATGGTAGAAACATTAGATTGGCAACAGACTTATCCACAGAGACCTGGCAGGCCAGAAAGGACTGGCAGGACATATTCAGAGCACTAAATGAGAAAAATATGCAGCCAAGAATACTATATCCAGCTAGGCTGTCATTGAAAATTGAAGGAGAGATAAAAAGCTTCCAGGAAAAACAAAAACTAAAGGAATTTGCAAACACGAAACCAGCCCTACAAGAAATCTTGAAAGGGGTCCTCTAAGCAAAGAGAGAGCCTAAAAGCAACATAGACCAGAAAGGAACACAAACGATATACAGTAACAGTCACTTTACAGGCAATACAATGGCACTAAATTCCTATCTTTCAATAGTTACCCTGAATGTAAATGGGCTAAATGCCCCAATCAAAAGACACAGGCTATCAGATTGGATTAAAAAACAAGACCCATCGATATGCTGTCTGCAAGAGACTCATTTTAGACCCAAAGACACCCCCAGATTGAAAGTGAGGGGGTGGAAAACCATTTACCATGCTAATGGACACCAAAAGAAAGCTGGGGTGGCAATCCTTATATCAGACAAATTAGATTTTAAACCAAAGACTGTAATAAGAGATGAGGAAGGACACTATATCATACTTAAAGGGTCTATCCAACAAGAAGATCTAACAATTGTAAATATCTATGCCCCTAACATGGGAGCAGCCAATTATATAAGGCAATTAATAACAAAAGCAAAGAAACACATTGACAACAATACAATAATAGTGGGGGACTTTAACACCCCCCTCACTGAAATGGACAGATCATCTAAGCAAAAGATCAACAAGGAAATAAAGACTTTAAATGACACACTGGACCAAATGGACTTCACAGACATATTCAGAACATTCCATCCCAAAGCAACGGAATACACATTCTTCTCTAGTGCCCATGGAACATTCTCCAGAATAGATCACATCCTAGGTCATAAATCAGGTCTCAACCGGTACCAGAAGATTGGGATCATCCCCTGCATATTTTCAGACCACAATGCTTTGAAACTAGAACTCAATCACAAGAGGAAAGTCGGAAAGAACTCAAATACATGGAGGCTAAAGAGTATCCTACTGAAGAATGAATGGGTCAACCAGGAAATTAAAGAAGAATTAAAAAAATTCATGGAAACCAATGAAAATGAAAACACAACTATTCAAAATCTTTGGGATGCAGCAAAGGCAGTCCTAAGAGGAAAGTATATAGCAATACAAGCCTTTCTCAAGAAACAAGAAAGGTCTCAAGTACACAACCTAACCCTACACTTAAAGGAGTTGGAGAAAGAACAGCAAATAAAGCCTAAACCCAGCAGGAGAAGAGAAATAATAAAGATCAGAGCAGAAATCAATGAAATAGAAACCAAAAGAACAGTAAAACAAATCAACGAAACTAGGAGCTGGTTCTTTGAAAGAATTAACAAGATTGATAAGCCCCTGGCCAGACTTATCAAAAAGAAAAGAGAAATGACCCAAATCAACAAAATCATGAATGAAAGAGGAGAAATCACAACCAACACCAAAGAAATACAAACAATTATAAGAACATATTATGAGCAACTCTATGCCAGCAAATTAGATAACCTGGAAGTAATGGATGCATTCCTAGAGATGTATCAACTACCAACACTGAACCAGGAAGAAATAGAAAACCTGAACAGACTTATAACCACTAAGGAAATAGAAGCAGTCATCAAAAATCTCCCCAAACACAAAAGCCCAGGGCCAGATGGCTTCCCAGGGGAATTCTACCAAACATTTCAAGAAGAATTAATACCTATCCTTCTGAAACTGTTCCAAAAAATAGAAATGGAAGGAAAACTTCCAAACTCATTTTATGAGGCCA